>NW_005841881.1:1623817-1627862 GCF_000455745.1 Alligator sinensis | reverse complement strand
TCAAAATTATCCCCACGTGGCGGCTAGCGATTGGCTTGCTAGCCGTATAAGAGGCTTGACCAGTTTCCGCCCAAGCCGGAGATCTCCGAGAATCTCAGGAGGATCCTGAGAACCCCAATTCCGAGAATTCCGGGAGAAATCCGAGAGGATTCCGGCAAGGAGTCCACGATTACCTCATGGATTTCTACGTAAATCTCGGACCGAATGGTAGTTTGATCAGCCATCAAGAGTCTCTCCCCATCACCGAACGACCCCTGACGTATCCCTACCCTGCGCGCTCATTGAGAGTCACAGCTCGGACTCTCGTATCGGTTCAAAGAGCTCTCATCGTTTGAGTTTTTTTTCTTTTCTTCTTTTCTTCTATCTACAACTTTAACCAAGCAAGTTTTCCTGCCTGCACCATGACCACCTACGGTGTAAGTAAAACAATCTTTAATCAACCTCCATGCGTCAGTGCCTAATTCTAGTCCGCTGTGCCGACTTCCCCGGCCCACATGCCTGGGCTGCTGGCCACAGCCCCTCGGCCCTGACAGTCTCCAGGGGAACTCCACCAGGAGCGAGTTATTGCTGTTTATGTGGACGTTATTGCGGATGGGATACCCAGACCTGCTTCACTACAAATGACTATTCAAGAAGTTCAAGAAGCTGATTCCTCTTGCCAGTATGTAAAGAAATACTGTTTGGAAGGATGGCGTCAAGTAAAATTCAAGGACTGTGAACTAGCAAAGTACCAACAAGAGAGACTCAGTCTCCACATTGTCAGAGACTTAGTCATATTGCACAACAGAGTATTAATACCTTCAGCATTACACCAGGAATGAATGCTGCATACCCCAAGAGGCGGGGGGGAGGGGGAAAGGGTGGCACAGCGAGTGCCTGCAGGTGTCGGCAGTGTTTGTGGTGTCAGGGGCATGGTGGTGGCAAGTGGGGTGCTCCCACAGATGCCACTGGTAGCATTGGCAGCGGCCAGCAGTGATCGGGGACCTCCCACAGATGCTGCCAGCAGTGATGGCAGCAAGGGGAAGGGGGATGTCAAGTGGTGACTGCCCGCATGCACTGCTGGCAGTGTCAGCAATGCTTTTCACAGGGGGTGTACTGCCAATCTCAGGGGGTGCATGTGTACCCATGTGCACCCCTTCTGCCTCACCAATCACACCAGGAATTCCTAGAGAAAATTCATGATGCTTACCAGGGCATTACAAAATATCAAGCCAGGGCTTGTCAGACAATTTGGTGGCCCTCCATCTCTGAAGACATACAGAACTGGGTGGCCAGTTGTAAGGTTTGTGGCCTCACAACTGATTTACAAGATAATCCATGGCAAATGTTGGGAGCTGATTTATTCACCTGGAAGGGTTCTGTTTACCTCATTATTATTGATTATTATTCCTGTTATTTGGAGATGATACAATTACAGAGCACCACAACAGAAAGAGTTATGGTATTAAAGAGTATATTTCCATGCCATGGCATACCTTCAGTTTTAAGAACTGATAATGGCCCACAATTGTCTGGGGCCATGGTTAAGCAGTTTGAAGCTCAGTATGACTTTCAGCATGTCACCAGCAGTCCACATGTCCCCTGTTGTAATAGAGAAACACAATGTGTGGTGTGGACTGTGAAGAATTTGCTTTGGAAGAATTAAAATCGCTGTAAGGCATTCTTGATCTACCATTCAACACCATTGGAGCATGGGTGGAGTCCATCTGAGTTGCTTATGAGTTTTTGACTTCATATAACACTCCAAGTATTATCAATGACTTGGTTCCAAAACTTGTCGATCCACAGGAATTTTGTGAGAAAGACAAACAGATATAGTTCCATCTCTGATGGTCCTTTGATACCAGGTGTGCCTCAAGACATGTACCTGCTCTTTCCATTCAGCAAGCAGAAAATGTGGATCCCAGATCCAGGGGTCCAAGGTGCTGTCGAGGCTATGGCAGATACCCCTTGTCCATACTGGGTGGAGACATCTAGTGGTCTTCTATGTAGGAATCAAAAACATCTCCACCAAATTTCACCTATTTACCACACTAGGTCTGGATGTACATCATTTCTACTGAAGAGATTAGATCTGTAAATTAGTTAAGTGTAAATGAACAGACTTACCAAAGTTTCTGCTTTAAGTTCCTTTTGTAATTGTGTATAACATTTTCCCTTGAGATGGGGGGATGTAATAGTAAGGGTTAACTCCCTTACTAAAGAGTGATATCATGCGTAGGAAGGGGTCAGTTGACCATTTTGAGTCAGGAGTTAGTTGTTACAATAAAGGCATAATGAGGACAAAGAATCTTCCTGCTTCTTCCTAAGATCCAGAATAACACACTATGGAACCCATTTACTTCATAATATTATAATGCTATGCAGATCATATGTAGTGTTTTCACCAACAGATTGGATAGCACTTTACAAAATAGGTCAGCACCAACTGTACCTGCAGTGGCAAGTTTTGTAGCTTTCATATGTTATGTCAAAACAAATATTTCTTTTAATCCATTTTATGTTATTTCCCTTTATTTCATTGAGTGAACATCTGTTCTTTCATGGCACAAAAGCATAATAGATTTTAATCAACTGGCCATCCATGCTCCAAACATAATTTTTCATATCATTGTTACATCTTCTCTTCTTAAAAATGACAAACAGTGCATCACTGTGATGAGGGAGATACACTGTTCAGAGTGATTTGATCTATATTAAGTAATGCATCGAGAAGGATTACGTATATTGATTTTGCTAACAAACAGTTAATGGGAAAAAACCAGGCAATTTAAAGCTGAATAGCATATAATATTTACACTTAACAATATTTACCAACCAAACTATGTTTTGCCATAGGAATAGGATGAATACTATATACTAGGGTGCTGAACTTCTTTGGCCTTAGCTGGATCTGGACTGTAGGGCTCCTCATAGGCTGGATCTGGACCCACTTCTAGTGTTTGGGTGAGCAACGTCAGGGATTAACACAGCTGTCGCTCCCCCTACTGATACCAGAACTCATCTCTCAATAGAGTTCGGTACCTTGAACAGCAGTGGTGGGCCACACCTACCAATTCCTGACCCCTACAGGAGCCCCATGAACCTGATATCATGGTCCTGTGGGTCAGATCCAGCCAAAAGACCAGATATTTGATAACTCTGCTGTATGTGTACCAAAATATTTGATCAGGAAGAAAGCCATTGGATCTGTAGCACTGGCCTGATGTTATTGAATTCTTAACGCTGTTCCTTCAAATGAAAGAGCAAGATGAAAGAGTGAGGGCAGGATGGAATAAAAGAGCAAAAACAGGATGAAAGGGCAAGATCCAGTTTTTCAAATGCAATTGCTAGCTCTATTTCATAGGATAATAAGTAGAGAATTATATTTATCTTTAACTCCTTGCATATTTATGCCCATTTCTATTTTTTACCAGACTTGTATTAGCATAATGATTAACATATCAAGCTCTAATAATGGCCTCAGGATTCAGAGTCAAGGAGTCTCCTATCAAGGAGCTTTCTTATATTGCAGGTCTGCATAAGAGATGAAGCCACAAATAGGTTGCCTGTGTGTGGTGCACTTTTTTCTGAGATGTTCATCACATCTGAAGGGGAAAGGATCATACTGTTGACAAAACGACCTCAAGCAAATTCTGTTTTCAGAAGAGACCTTCTCACTATGCCTGTCAAACCCAGGCAGGCTGTGTCACCCAAAGTCATCATGGTAGCATTTACATTTCAGCTACAGACCAATGACATTTGTACAAGCAAAACTCTGACTGCATTTCTGCAATTTAGTGGTAAGAAAAAAGAGGTCCTCCAAGAAAGAAGCTCATTTTTTTTGGTGAATGAAAAAGGAGATGCAGTTTTTCATTTCTCAGTTACTATTGATTTAGCTCCAGCCCAGCTAACTACAGTGATCAACATTTCTTAGTATCTAACTATTTTGGGGGAGGATTATGTGAAAAGATTTTATGTGGACTGGAAAGACAATGCTTATCCCATGGAGTGGTCTCTCTAGTAACAGGAAGATATTGTAAAGCCTTGTGCTACAATACATTCA
>NW_005841881.1:1608467-1623807 GCF_000455745.1 Alligator sinensis | reverse complement strand
TAGACAAAACAAAAGGCACCACTTCCAGAGATGTCAATCAAAAAACATTAATTCCCTCTGCTAATAACTCACTACATTTCGACTTAAGAAAAATCTGCTGATTTAATTTAAATTAAAAAGAAATCACAAAAGGCACATGAACCAGCTCAGGCTTCCTGATGGCTTTGTCATTTTAACAGCTGTTGAGCTTAGCCATGTGGTTCATTTACATTCATTTATTGAGTGACAAACTGCTGTGATTCAAACTCATGTAATCACTGATAGGTAACAAGCCAATCCCAGTATTTAGCATACTGGGAGAGCCCAAATGCCCTTGAGGAAACTCATAGGTTCATGTAATAAGAAGAAACTATTGCTAATACCATAGAATAAGTGTTAGGCATCTGAGGAAAAGCTAAGTAGCACTGTAATAAACGGCACCAGGGATTTTTTTCAGGCATGGTTATTCGGGTAAATGTGACACCTTTTGTTAGACTAACTGAATAGTTGGAAAAAATTGTTCTTTGCAACCTTTTGGGAGCCCGTCTTCAGGCAAAGGAAGAGTCTGCTGCTCTAGGGTCCAAATAGAAGCTTAAGCCAATAAGCAGCATGCAGGTCTTTGAAAATGCAAATACATGGCTGGGAAGATCATGGGATAGGAGTGAATAGGTGTAAGACACCTTGGTGGAAGGGAGCGGGGAAGAGGGGAATGTGGACAGATGATGAAAAGCATTTGGAAAATATAGAGAAGTTATGTGGAGTTATCAGGCAAGTTATAATGTGCCAAAGACAAAGACCAGCAGACTCTCCCTATGCCTGAAAAAGGGTGTTTGTGTCTGAAAGCTTGAAAAGAACATTGTCTGCGTATGTCCTTAGACCAACATGGCAACAACCAACACCCCTAACCAGGGCTTTTTAAAACTTGACCCAGGATAAGAATAGCCTTTTAAATTGATTTCTGGATGCATATTTTGTCATTGCTTTTCAGTTTCCACTTTCATTCAGCCTCCTCCAGTTGTTCAGCAGTGCATGTGAGCCAGGGAGTTTTGACTTGATTCTTAAAATAGAGTAAAAAAGAGGCCTCTGCAACCTTACAAAATTAAGCTGACCATACTTAATTCACTTGGACATTAGTGTTCTCTGACTGTATTTCAGAGGATGGATGAGAAAGATAAAGTCATTAATAATTCAGCTCCATTAGATTGGAGAGAGAAGCAGCTAGATAAAAAAAAATAAAGTACAGAGAAAAAAATCCTGGCAATTAAATGGGGAAAAAAGATTAGAAAGGAAGGCTGAGCCTAAGCTAAAGCAGTGATGGGTAAACCTCAGGAGTTTACCAATTGTAACAGACCCTTTTGGAACCTCTAGAATTAGGTTTAAAAACAAAGGCTTTTTCATGCCAGTCATAGATTCATAGATGTTAGGGTCGGAAGGGACCTCAATAGATCATCGAGTCCGACCCCCTGCATAGGCAGGAAAGAGGGCTGGGTCTAGATGACCCCAGCTAGATGCTTATCTAACCTCCTCTTGAAGACCCCCAGGGTAGGGGAGAGCACCACCTCCCTTGGGAGCCCATTCCAGACCCTGGCCACTCTAACTGTGAAGAAGTTCTTCCTAATGTCTAGTCTAAATCTGCTCTCTGCTAGCTTGTGGCCATTATTTCTTGTAACCCCCGGGGGCGCCTTGGGGAATAAAAACTCACCAATTCCCTTCTGTGCCCCCATGATGAACTTATAGGCAGCCACAAGGTCGCCTCTCAACCTTCTCTTGCGGAGGCTGAAAAGGTCCAGTTTCTCTAGTCTCTCCTCGTAGGGCTTGGTCTGCAGGCCAAGATGGAGCTAGGGAAAGCAGAGGTGGTTGATCAAAATAGTTAAATATAGATATTTGTGGAACACAAATATGATTTTTTTTGTGCAAAAAATTCTATAAATTCTTTTTTTCACCATTAGCTAACTGAAAATAAAGAAAGCCACAAAATCAGCAGATTAAATGTAATACTTTTACAATATGTCTCTTGCAACATACAGTTGTCTCAAACTCTGATAGCTATAGGTCATGTATTGCATTTTAATTTGATTGTCTCTACCTTTTTATATTAGTGGAAGGGTAAATAGAAGAAATCTAATTCTCTTTCTCTATACTGTGAATTATTTTGTATGCTATAACTCAATATGGATTCCCATCTAGGACTTAATTATGCTTAGAGTAACCGTGAGTCCTGGTTTAGCCAGTACATTCCCGGATTTTGGAGGCTGGTCCCGGTCAGCAGATGAGAATTAAAATGGGTGTCCTAGAAATGCAGAGGTGCAGGGCACAGTCTGGCAGAGAGCTAGTGATACAGAGCAGTGCAATGCACCATACCACCCTGCTCTCGCCTCTGCCTGCAGGAGTACCCCTGACTTGGGAAAGGGGTCCCAAGTGACCTGACTTGTCCTGGATTTCCCATTCTCCCATATGGCCATTTTAGTCATGCTGTACACTACCTGGTGATGACAGGAATAGAAAACAGATCTTGCTATGAAAGCAAAATAAGCTACCATGTGAATTAAGGGAAAGTCTGAGTTCATAGCTTTATGACAGATGTTTGAGCAGCACTGATCACATTTGGTATAGGCCAGTATAAAAGAATCATAGAGTTGGAAATGACTGCAAGGGACATCTAGTCCAAACCGCCAAACAGATGTAGGGTGTACTATTATTAAACCATCCTAACCAGATGCTTATCCACCCTCATCTCAAATACTTGCTATGAAGGGGATTCCACACCTTCTTTAGGTAGCTTGTTCCATTGTTTTACTGTTCGTGCAGTTAGGAAGTTTCTGGTTTTTTGGTTTTTTTTCCCTGAGATTTGATCCCATTTTTCTACCACTGTTTAAATCCATTGTCATGTACTCTGCCCTCTGTGGCAGGGAAGAATAATGTTTTTCCGTCTTCTTAATGCAGCCTTTTAAATATTTGAAAACCACTGTTATGTCCCACCTTAATCTAGTTAATTCCAAACTAATCATATCAGATTCCTTCAACTTTACCTCATTCATACTGCTTGATTTTGAACCTTTATATTATCTTTGCTACTTGTCTCCAGACTCTCTCCATTATTTCTACATCTATCTTATAATGAGATGCCCAAAATGGACACAGTACTTCAGATGAGGCTTAACCAGCACTGAGTTAGGTTAATGCAACCCAACATTGTATTTGCTATTTCTTGTGACAGCATCCCATTTCTGATTCACGCAGCTTGTTATCCACTGTAACCATATCTGCTGCACATACACGGTAGCTTCTTCAGTCCATATCTTTGTCATCTGCTTCTACTGTCTTCCCTTTCCTAAACTAGAGCCCTAGGTTCTGATTCTGATCAAAGGCTGATTTTTTTACCAGGTAATTTTCTTTTTTTAAGTGAAATTATTCTTCATTTACTTTTTGTATAAAATCCACAGAGTTCACTGACCTCTAATAGTTTTTGTCACCTTCTCTCTATGTTTCTATCTCATCTCTGTCATAAGAGAATTGACACTGTGAATGTCATATACAGAAAAGATAGGTCTACACTACATTACTCAGATGCTGTTTCAAGTATAAATTTCATATATTTTAAAGGCTGGGGAAGTTCATCTATGGCAACTTAGTTTAGACTCATCTTTGATTACAGGGGAAATTGTAATGATGAATGATATAATGATATAATATTTGCTGCTTAACCTTTCCTTCCAAACCATGTGAAATAAAGAAATTGAACAACAACGGCTCTCATCTCTCATACATTATGAGTCAGCAATCAGGATGACATTGCAAATGCAGTATGGATCCTCAGTTATTATGCTAAATATAGCATAAGCTTGAGAATAATATATCCATGTATTTGTGATTAGAGATAAATGAGATTGGAAGAGTCAAAGGATAGGTGACATGCTCCTTCCCCCACTTTCTGATTTTTGGATTGATGGTGGGGTGCAGGGCTGAAGCCCAGCTGGAGCCAGGACCTTCCAGCAGGAGGTGAAGTGGTCCAATTTCTGCACTGATGACAGGGTGTGGAGTTGCGGCCCAGCTAGGGTAGGGACAAAAGTTACACATAAACCTGTGTAAGTGATCAAAACGGGTTTAAAACTGTAACAGAATATAAGTTCAGTGCATATAAACCAGTTTCAAAATGGCTGAAGCTAGTTTAAGATAAACCTGGTTGAATGTAGTATCAGACTTAACTGAGCTGAGTCAAACCAGTTTATGGAACTTCTGTCCCAGACCCATTCCTGGTTTAAGTTAAATCAGAGTCCCCCAGCATCCCACGCCATGCTTTTCAGTTCTGGTCTGGGCTGTCTTCTCTAGAGAGCAGGGCTGGCCATGCCCCTCTTCTCCCTAGCCAGAGCAGTATCATTGCTCTGGCTGGCTGAGAAGGGGGCGGGGAACTGCAGGCACAGCGGCTCTGCCTGCTTTCCTCCTGCCCCATCCTCTCCTTCCTTTCTCGCTGCTTAAACAGGGATCACCTCTAACTCCCTCCCCTCATCCCCCAGCATGGACCCTAGCCAGCACCTGGTCACAGTCATGCCACCCCCCCATTCTAGCTAATGTTGAGAGGCGTCTGTGTGTTTGTGTCTCCAATTTCACTGGGACAAAGGCAGACAGAACAATGTCTGCTTAGGGCTTTTTAGAGATAATCAATAGGTCAACTGGTAATGCCCCTCCTTCCTTCCATGGAAAAAGCTGTTTAAGAAGAGCTTGAACTAATAAAAGAAGCTTTTGTGCTCTTGCTGGGCTGATAAACTTTGTGTTATCATCTCTCTGATGGCTTGCTTGCCAGTCAGTTTGCTCCAGACAGTATGGAGAAGCAGGGAGAAGGAGATTGAAAAGCTCAGTATCATCAACAGATGCACGCAGTCCACAAAAACAGTCCTCCAACTCCTCTATTTCCACCCCACCCCCCCCGCCTTTACCTAAGCGTGGTAGCTGGGGGCCAGGGTCTGGCAACACTTCCACCCGTTAAGCCAGAGAGCCAGGAAAAGCCTGGCAAGGGATGCTTCCCCTCCTCCTCCAGGCACACCCCAACTGGAGACTGTGTAGGTGGGTGGGGGTTTAAACCTCTCCCTAATCAGAGCATCTTGCTCTGGACATGTCCCCACTCATCTCAGCACCATGAAAAGGGAGGGAGGGCTGCTCTAGCACCCCCAAGCTTCTAGCCTGAGCCGCTACAGGCATGTGCCTGCATTTGTTTATTCAAAAGTGAATGTCTATCCACTTGCAAATCAGTTCAAGCTCTGCAAATTAGACTAACCTGCAAAGCTTGAATCAATCAAGGCTCAGGCTTTTTGAATGTCTGTCCCTAGCCCAAAAGGCAGCACCCAGCAGCAGTGGAGGTGGTAGCAGCAGCTTGGAGTTATGCCCCCATGCTCTCTATACTTATACATCAGCTGTGAGTCAAACTATCCTAAAACTAAAAACAAGGAGCCAAACCAATTCTCCCCAAAGTGTGAGAAGCCCTGTGTTTGAGAGAGTGACTTGGTACTATATTAAAAATCTTAACTGATCATGCTTGCTTCCTAGATCACCTACACTGTCTATATAAGCCCAGATGTCACTATTTGTTATACACTGTTTGCCTGTATCCATTTTTACTTTTCCCCTTTTTGACCTTTAATAGGAGGAAAGTTAATGCCTGAACTAGAATAAAGAGGATGTTCCCTTGCTGGAAATTATCTATATTAAGAACAAATTATATGCCAGATGCAGATAAGCATTGTGGAGTAGATAGTCTGCAATTACAGAAATTTCACTATAAGCTTTCTATTTGTATGCTGTTTAATTTGTGGTGTTCATTTTTGGCTTATTGCCAGCAGAAGTGCTGCATTGGACAGGTTCTCAGATCCTTAGAGATCAATCATCAGCTATGCATTCTGCCTACTTGAATTATCTCCATTACAAACTGACAGAGTTGTATAATAAGAGAAGGTTTGGATGTAAACTGTGCAGAAGATAAATTTAACATGACTTCTATAGCACAGGCCCTAATATTCTAATGAGATATTAGGATGCATAAGAAATGGACAAATAGTACTAAAACTGTTACAAAGCTTTTATATTGGCGTAGCTTTACCTAGATTATCGTGTGCATAATTCAGATCCCCACATCTTACAAAGGTTATGAAAAGCTCAGAGAAGAACAACAATTATCAAATTCCTTGAAAATATTTAATGTAGAAGAGACAGAAAACAGTAGGATTGTTTATCTAATAGAGTAAATGTGTAAGTAGGAACATGATAATATATAAACACATGATATAAAGAAAACATATTGGGAGCTTCTATTCTCCCATTGTTATAATACAAGAACAATGTGATAAAATTAAAAAGTGTAAAATTGATAAGGGAAACTCATGTTCATATGTGATTCCATTCAAAGGCCCTTGAATAGGCTATGACCTGTAGGATATGAAAGCTACCCATACAGTGTTATTAAAACATAACACTGTATATAAAAAAAGTAAACATTTTATCTGTTTTGTCACAACTGGTTATCTTGGAAAAATAAGCATTAGCATTTCTTGGAAAAAGAAACCTAATATATATGTGATCTAATACTGATATTAAAGAAGCCTAGCAATGTATAATTTCTTTCCAATGTAGAAAATCACCTCTATGTTGCACATTTTAATGTAGTGTTAGGAACAGAGCTGAAACTAGCTTAAGCTACTTTCAAAGACTTCCTTTTGCACTGTCTACAGTATACATTGAATTTACTTATTAATGTAATACCACCTTCAGCAAGTCACAGGTATCTACCAGATACAAATGTGAAAACAGGACTGTGAGAAGCATGATGACAGTTTTGTATCTGTGATGCACTTATACTTTTCACATGTTTATACTTTAAGGGTTCTTTCTCTCTTTCTTTCTTTTTTTTCAAAATGGCTGCCGACAGGAGTGTCTGCTCAGAGCTCTGAGAACTTCTCCCTGTCTTATGAGCCTTTCTCCTTGTTTTGTATTCCCTCCCCCAGATAGTCTGACCCCTTTCCCGTGCATAATTCAGATCCCCACATCTTACAAAGGTTATGAAAAGCTCAGAGAAGAACAACAATTATCAAATTCCTTGAAAATATTTAATGTAGAAGAGACAGAAAACAGTAGGATTGTTTATCTAATAGAGTAAATGTGTAAGTAGGAACATGATAATATATAAACACATGATATAAAGAAAACATATTGGGAGCTTCTATTCTCCCATTGTTATAATACAAGAACAATGTGATAAAATTAAAAAGTGTAAAATTGATAAGGGAAACTCATGTTCATATGTGATTCCATTCAAAGGCCCTTGAATAGGCTATGACCTGTAGGATATGAAAGCTACCCATACAGTGTTATTAAAACATAACACTGTATATAAAAAAAGTAAACATTTTATCTGTTTTGTCACAACTGGTTATCTTGGAAAAATAAGCATTAGCATTTCTTGGAAAAAGAAACCTAATATATATGTGATCTAATACTGATATTAAAGAAGCCTAGCAATGTATAATTTCTTTCCAATGTAGAAAATCACCTCTATGTTGCACATTTTAATGTAGTGTTAGGAACAGAGCTGAAACTAGCTTAAGCTACTTTCAAAGACTTCCTTTTGCACTGTCTACAGTATACATTGAATTTACTTATTAATGTAATACCACCTTCAGCAAGTCACAGGTATCTACCAGATACAAATGTGAAAACAGGACTGTGAGAAGCATGATGACAGTTTTGTATCTGTGATGCACTTATACTTTTCACATGTTTATACTTTAAGGGTTCTTTCTCTCTTTCTTTCTTTTTTTTCAAAATGGCTGCCGACAGGAGTGTCTGCTCAGAGCTCTGAGAACTTCTCCCTGTCTTATGAGCCTTTCTCCTTGTTTTGTATTCCCTCCCCCAGATAGTCTGACCCCTTTCCCACTGTAGTCCCCCACTTTTCATTACTTTTCCTTACCTCCCCTCCCCACACTTTTCTCAGCCCTTTCTCCTACAGTCACCCTCTCCCCCTCCCCTCCCCCTCCCTCAGGGTTTCCCTCCCACCTCTCCATGCAGCTTTTCTCCTGCTGTTTATTGTTCTCCCTTCCCTTCCCTTCCCTTCCCTTCCCTGCCACATTGCTTACCTTTCTCCTTCCCTCCCCCCCCACATTAGTTAGTTTGTTTGTTTCCAGGTTTTTTGTTCCCTTGGGCAGATGGCTGCCCATCCCCCACCCTCTGGTTCCTTACAGGGTTAACCCTTTTTTGCTGGAATGGCTGAAGACAGCTCCTAGCAGTTCACTGCTGGGGCTTCAGCCCCCCTAGACGAGAGCTTGGTCTCTGGCTTCATGCCCCTTCCTCCAATGGAGTGGAGGAGTGTACTGCTTCTGTGGGGGCACTTATAGGCTGCAAGAATGTCCTCCATGCTGCCTGGGTGAGTTTAGTCTCTATCATCTTCCTCAGCTCCCCTGCTTTAGTGAATGAGTTTGTGGTAGCAGGTGTGTTAGTCAAGAGATTTGTTTGTCTTGCAACACCTGTAGACACACTGGCCGTTCATGTGGTAACCTCGAATGTGCCTTCATTTCTTTTGGACAGTGACCTCATGAACTGCCTATGGCCTTATGGCATGGTTACAAGGCCAGTCCATAGACTGCTGCTTGGCAGCAACATCCCTGAGCTCTGGCATGTCCTGTCCTTTAAAAGGCAGCTGTTCATGTTGCTTAACAGGGAGGGTCGGGCTTTGCCACAGTCCATGCCCATCATGATTGATGGGCAGCGGTATGAGGTCTACCTCACCACTGGAGAGAACCTCCTGTTTTTGCTGTGGTAGCAGGTCTCACCCGGTTACTCAATGCCCAAAGAAGAAGCTGACCGAAGCGGAGCCTGCTGTGACTGTGCCTGATGGTGGCTTATCCACCTCTGGTGCGGCAGCTCCGTCAGGTGGTGGGGAAGGGTCTTTCTCCCAGTCACACCCTGTTTCATCGGAGTCAGCTAGCTCCATGGTGGTGGACCTGTTCCCCCCTTTCCTTCCCACCTCAGGGGAGCATTTGGTCCCTCCTGCTGAGAAGGGCAAATCCCAGAAAAAAGGAGTCTCCTAAAAAGGCCTCGTTACCCCCTCAAGACCCCCCCACCACTTCAAGGGGAGATGAGGTTAGTGAACAGGGCCTCCCCTCTCTGCCTGCCTCCTTGGCATCCCCCCTCCCCAGACCCTGTGATTCTTGGTGCTGACCTGGGGGTGGGAGAAGTGGTGGTTGGGTCCGACAGCCCTCTCTCCACCTCTTAGCTCCTTGCAGATGATGAGGTTGATATGAAGGATGAACCCTCTGGGAGCTGCAAGCGGCTCCAGGAGCAAGAGTACCTGACCCATGAGAGCACTCCACCCAAGAGATAGGGACTGATGCCCACACCCACCCTCAGGCCTCCTTGGAGGATACTGCTTCCACAGGGCCTGATGCTGAGGATCCTGGTGAGGGGACAAGTGCTCCTCCCATGACTTGGCAGCTCTCACTGCCTGATGTGTACAGCTCCTCCTCCTCAGGGTCAGATTTTGACTCTACCTCTGAGGATGAGTTAACAAAAGTCCTACCTCAGGAGGTGGCATCCTTTGATTTAACTAAGGTGCCCCCCTCAATAGGAAGTGTTACCACCCCAGAGGTGGAACCTGTTCCTGCTTCTGAAGAACCTCCCTGTGTCGGTTACTTGGTTGAAAGCCTTATTATGTTTCTTGACCAGACAAACCACCACCGGAAGGTTGCACAACATATACAGAAATGGTTCCCAGAACCGGAAACATTTGTGGTGAGAGCAGCACCAGCTGGCAAGCTGTAGGCCTGTTTTTTTTTTCCCTGTCCTGCATGCTTGCTCCTCTCTGCTGTTCCTCTCTGTTCCCTTGGCTTTGCTTGTCCCCCCTCTTCTACACCCTTCATACATGTCTACCACAACCTTTGGTTCACTCAACACCAATGACTGCAGAGACCATGTGAATCGGACGGCCCTGTTTGATTTCCTGCATCAAAAAAAAAGCTGGACATCACCTTTCTGCAAGAAACCCATACTGATGCAGCTAGTCAAACCAACTGGTGCACCATCTGGAAGGTGTTCCTGAGCCATGGCACCTCTCTCAGTGCAGGAGTCACAATCTTCTTATCGCTGCAGCTGATGCCTGACTTGGCAGTAATCCAAGAGGTCATCCCTGGCCGCCTGCTAACTGCTTGTATCACACTGACACAACATCACCTCCTCCTAATTAACATCTATGTGTCCACTGCTGGGCAAGAATAGACAGCCTTCTTTGAGACCCTTTTTGAGGAGTGAAGCTGATGATGATGACCTTCTCCTCCTGGCAGGGACTTTAATTGCACGGTCAATGTACGGCGTGACTGGAACAGGTCAGAACCCCATCTGTTCTCAGCCTGGTGGCTACAAACAGCTTTGGAGGAAGGGGACCTTGTGGATGTCTGGCACCATTTCCATGCTGATGCCAAGCAGTACACCTGGATAAAGGCAACTGCTCGTGGGATTGCATGGCATGCCTTGACCTCTTCTATGTCACCAGGCATTGTCTGATGGTCCTGCATGACAGCTGTATTATTCCATCTGGACTCATGGATCACAGTCTTATTTGCTGCGAGCTGAGTCTCCTTGGCAGACTGCATTCCGGGGCACCCTACTGGTGCTTTAACCCCAGCTTTCTGCAAGATGCTTACTTCTGTGAATGCTTTGCCTATTTCTGGCATGACATGAGAGACTGCGAGAACCACCTAATCCTCTTGGAAGCAATGGTGGGATGTGGGGAAGGCAGAGATCAGAGCTTTCTGCCAGCAATACACAAAGGTGGCAATGAGCAAGCTCCGCTATCGTGTCCAGGCATTGGAGGAAGACGTAGCAAAGCTTGAGGTGGCCCTATGTGATGCTGGCAGAGACACAGGACTGCTTCAGAGCCTTAAGCTTCAGAAGAAGCACCTGCAGGAGCTGGCAGAGTGTGCAGCCTGAGGCACGAAGATTCATGCCCACTGCCAAGTGCTAGCAGAGGCTGATGCCCTGACCCAGTTCTTTTTCAACTTGGAAAAGTGACGGGCCCTGCAGGAAATCCTTGACCATCTCAAGACTCCAGATGGATGGCTACTCATGGATCCTATTGAGGTCTGCCGTCACGCTGTAGCTTTCTATCAAGACCTGTATGTGGCTGAAACTTTCTGCCCGGAGTCCACTAAGTGCTTACACGATGGCTTTCCCAAGCCGTGTCAAGTGGCAGCCAATGAACTTGAGCAAGAGCTGTCCCTGGAGGAACACATGATTGTGGTGGGGAGCCTCACCCCACCAGGGCTCAACAAGCTGCCCGTCGAGTTTTATAAGACCTTTTGGACTCTCCTTGGCCCTTGTCTCTTGCACATATTTCATGAGAGCCTCACTGATAAAATCCTGCCTGTCAGCTGTCGCTGGGCAGTTCTCACCCTGCTACCAAAGATGGGACCTCAGCTGCATTAAGAACTGGTGGCCGGTATCCCTTCTGTGTGACGACTACAAGATTCTGGCAAAAGCCTTAGCCAACCGACTGAGTACTGTCATAGCCTCAGTCATCACTCCCAAACAGAGCTACTGTGTGCTGGGCAGAACCAGCTAAGATAATCTGTTCCTCCTTCATGACCTGGTGACAGCCACAGACCTCTTTGGACTGAATGTCAGGCTCATCCTCTTGGACCAGGAGAAAGCCATTGATAGAGTCAGCCACAACTACCTTTCTGAGACCCTGGAGGCCTTTGATTTTGGACTGGTCTTCACCTCCACCCTCTGGGTACTGCACCGAGATGTCTCCAAACTTTTTTAAATGAACAGCGTGCTCTGTGCTCCATTCCTGGCTCACAAGGGCATCTGCCAGGGCTGCCCCCTCTCAGGAATGCTGTAAGCTATGGCCATTGAGCCCGTGCTTCACACACTGTGATGGCGCCTGACCAGCCTCATTCTTCCATTAACCTCTGGTTTGGTTGGTGGCCCTCTGGTTAGGTTGACAGCATATGAAGATGATTGACCATTCTCCTTAGTGGCCAGGGTGATGTCCAGTCACTGGTAGACTGTCAGCATACTTATGAGCATGCTTCCTCAGCTCACGTTAACTGGCCTAAGAGCAACACCTTACTTCTTGGTGTGTGGACCAGTCATCCCCCCCAGACATTCCCGGGGGTCTCACCTAGCAGTGTGAGGGCCTTAAAGCTCTGGGGTGTACCTCAACCCATCAGGCTTCCCAGCCTGAAATTGGGAAGGCCTTAGTGAGGAGATGGAGGTGCACCCACAGTGGCAGTGCTGGTGCTGGTGCTTGCCCAGCCTCGACTACTGTGGGTGGGTCCTCATTGTGAACAATTTGTCAGCCACAACATTATGGACCCCCCACCAGAATTACTCAAACAGCTTCAAAGAACTCTGGGTTGGATGCCATTAGCATCACCCAGATGCTAATGGCATCCATCCCAGAGTTGTGGGATGGATGCCATTCTTAGTTGTGATCCTCTGGATCAAAGCTTCTCCCTCTTGAGCTGCACCCGGTGCCAAATATTCCCTCCATATTGGACAGGATTTTATGCACACCTCCCAACTTTCCACTTTAATGCTGAATGACTTTATATCATTTTTGTACACATCATGGTACTGCCATAGCAGGCAAACCTGCTTTCTAGAGCCATCTTGAATTTCACTATACAAAATATTCTTGGGAATATGGTCTTCTCCCATTCTCCTGACATGGCCTCACAACCTCTTCTTCTTGAAAATGGTTTCTAAGTGTGGCCATCCTATATGGTCCAGTACTTCTTTGTTTGGTATTCAGTCTTCCCACTTCCTCATATTTACCACAACTAAATAGCATCAATATTACTGTCTTCCTGAAGGCACTGTTCCAGGTATGATGTATGTGTTGCCATTGATGCCAGCTGACTTTAATTTTCTTGATATGACTACAACTTCTGGAGGGCAATTCAGACATGTCAAGACCTTTATTTGCCATCATCAGTCTATTGCTTTTCAGCTAAAACCTCTGAAATATACAGCATGATCAAAGTAACTGAACCAAAACCAGCTGAAAAACAGTCATGACCCTCATCACTGCAGTATCAAGTGCAAAGGGAGAAAGTTTTTTTTTTTTTAAGTTTTGTCTTTTATATTGATGTTCCTCACAAAAAAAAATGTTATGTTCTAATAAAACTTTTTAATATAAGTGTATTAGCATTCTCTGATGAAGAGTTTTTCATACAAAATGTCCCCAACCAGCTCTATATCTCTATGTATCTCAGAAGCACCATAGAGGTTTTGAAGCTATGGAAATGATCTTTATTATTGTCTATAAATATTGTCTATATTTATGTGTACATGTGTATTAATGATGCATTATTTGCTAGATAAGGAATATTCCTTCATACATAACAGCCAGGTGTATAGCACAGTCCCAGATCTTCTGGTGGGGCTGTTTGCCAAAGCTGAGAATCCAGCTATTAAAAGACACTCATCTGTTCCATGATCTTCCCTCTGGAGAGGGAGAAAGAAAAATGGGTTCAGAGAACCAGTCTGTAGTAAGCTGGTAGAAAGTTGGTGTCTAGAGAATAGAAACCATTGCTAAATCAGATCCCAGTCAGAAAGTAAATGAATGGAAAATTCTCAACCCAAAGAGAAGTAGTGGTATGAGGCCTATCACTTGAAAGGGGTAGAATCAGGAGATTGGGGAAAGATCTTCAAAGGGAAAGCCTACCTTGGGGACTGGGACATAACTCAAAGCAACTGGATATTTTTCCGCCCAACAAGTATAGAACCCTAGGGCATAATGAAGGTGTTTATTTGAACTTCATATGTATTGTCTTAGATCCAATTTATCTATGCTTTGCTTATTGTACAATACACAAATCAGGAATACTAACTACATAGTTTAGGAAGGTTGTTTGTGTGGGGAACGTGTCAGAAAGGCAGCTGTTCCATTTATTCCAGAAGGTGCTTTTGTTTTATGTTGTAATTATATGAGCTATTTTTGTCAGCTCATTATTGAAATGGTGTTATAGTAATTTTCTATTATCCTGAAAAACTCCCAGTGCTGTCTTAAGCACCTCACTCTCACCAGTTCATCACCATACCTGAGCCATGCAAGATCCATTTATCTGATTTTTGCAAAAACTGTTAGGGCTGGAGCTGGTCATAAGTAAGGATTTCTATCTCCAGGGAAGTCCCAGTATTTTAATATTTGTTTTCAATCTGAATCACAGCAAAAAGCCTGTGTGTGTGTGTGTGTGTGTGTGTGCGCGCGTGGATGCACACACAGAACTCTTGTGGTAAAGGCAATATTTTTTATTAGACCAACTAGATAGTTGCAAAAAAAAAATATTTATTCTCAAGTTTTCAGGCTCACTTGCCCTTCCTCAGGCAAAGGAGAATGCAAAAATTGTAAAATGGATCCCAGGTAGAAATGAAACTTCATATTACACAGGAGAATTAGAGGATGGTATAAGTTCTTCTGGGTGGGAAACTTAATTTTATAATAAAAATTGGAGCAGTCTACTTACCTCAGCGGTGTCTGATGGCAAGCAGGATGTTGAATTTTGCTTCTTTCTTGTTAAGTTGTTTAATATTGCACAGGAGGACTGGTCAATGGAATGGTCTTCCTGGGTGAGGAAGTTCTGTTGTGGTGAAGCTGCTCTGCAAGTATGCAAATTCAGTTTGAACAAAGGGCTGGAGCAGGGGTGTTTGCTTCCAGGATCCAGGGTGTTGAATTTTACTTCTTTCTTGTAGAATTACGATGTTTTCAGTTCAAAATAGTTAATGACTATATCTTCCATGTTTCAGGGATATAGGTTGTAGCTATGTTGGTCTAAAAGCAAAAAACTGTTAGAACTCTTGTGGTAGAGGTGTGATATCTTTTATTAGACCGACTAGATAGTTGCAAAAAATGTGTGTGGACATACACATATATGTACAGAGAGGGGAGATGGAGTGGGGGGGAAGGAGGGATGGAACTTAAAAAATATCTATGTGGAAATATTAAGACGTTATTTTGGCTTTGTTTGACATTGATTTCTGTCCCCTTCGTTATGGGACTTGTAGTCCAGGAGACTGGTAATTCCAACTGAACTACATTTGCCATGGTGTAGTATGCTCATGTGACTCCTCTGGCAATTCCTTCAGATGGGATATGAAATACATCACAAATTGTTAAGGCAAGGTCCATAGCCTATAGAAAAGAACAGTGCACCAAGGCATTTGAAACACAGTGAACCTTTGACATCCCAACAGCTCAGAAAAACACAAATAATGCCTAACATACCCAAAATTAAATGTTTCAATTCTTAATTCAGTTTAACAGACTCCCCCCCCCCCCCCCCCAAACCTTTTTTTTCATCTTTAGTTTAAAATCACG
>NW_005841881.1:1603496-1608361 GCF_000455745.1 Alligator sinensis | reverse complement strand
TTAACAACCCCCCCCCCCCCCCCCACACAAACGTTTTTGTTCATAGTTAGGTTAACATGACTGAATATACAAAAAGCCATTTTATTGTTATCATGGTGGATTTTTTTAAGTAACTAAATTTTATACAGAAGATGTCTATATTGCAAAAAGTTCATTTTATGTTGTATATTTAAAAAAAATCCTCATTTGAGATGTCTGGCTAAACCAAAACAATTCTTAATTGTATGGTTTTTTAAATAGAGGTGTGCCAAATTTTTAGGCAATTTGGAAAATAAATGAATCAAATACAGACCACCTAGAATTTGATTCTGTAAAATTAAACCCTCACAATATCATGTAAAGCTGTTATTTTGTCCTTCTCCTATTAGGACTATTTGTACACTGACACAGACACACACAGAGTTCAAACTGGACTTTGTATACTGATCCAGTGGTGAAAAAAATTCCCAGTGTACCATTACTAGCTAGCATATACATTAGCCTCTTTCCATAAATACTCAGATCACTGGCAAAGGAAGTGCTAATAATTTTTTTTAAGCTAATTGGTGTTCCCCTCCCCCACCCTTTGGTCTCATTCACTGCAAGATTATTAGGAAAGAAGGAAAAAGTCTTTCCAGTTATGTTGGTTTGAACTGAAAGCTAACACTCCAGGACACTGGCATTTCATAGACTGAGCTGCTGTGATTGTAATTGGTAATAATGCTGACCATAATTAATTTATTTGCTTTTGGTATTTTATGTATTTCCATGATTCCAGTGCAGTTGAGCAATAAATAAATGTGCCAGTGAAATAAAAGAGAACTAGCAAAAGAGCTCTTGTATGCCAGGCATAAATGTAGTTGTAATAATTGAAACTACCAGGGTCAGTAAGCATATGGCTTTATAGCAGCAAACAAAAAGGACCAGGGTAATAGAAGTGGCTGAGGATTAACACACCCTTTGATTGATAGTTATAAATCTGAAGACATTCTGTTACAGTCCATTTAAATTCAGTGACCACTGCATGGCTTTTGTTGCTGCTTAATGCTCCCCACAATGAAAGAATAACAATCCGTATTGTTGATGTGGATGCAGCATCCCGCAGGAGTGCGGGGGATCCCCCACATGCTCGGCGGCAGACCTGGAAGTACCTCCGGTCCAATTCTGGGTCCACAGCTGAGCGCACTGGGGACCCCCCTGCACTCCTGTGGGATGCTCCATTCACCCCATCATCTCAGCATTCATGAACCACCTGGTACATTGAAGTACGTAGAAAAAACATAAAAAACTGTGTTTATGTCCGAATCGAATCTCTCCAAATCTCTCCGAATTAAATAGGAGGCTTCCGATTCGATTCAGAGAAATTAATGGGTCTCCTGATTTGATTCAGATTCAGAAATTCAGCTGTCCAATCAGGCCAAATTAAATCAGCACCCGAAGCTTTGCACAGCCCTGCTATGCACAGTAATGAGCTAATGTGCAGTCAACGTCTCATGTAGATGCAGGCAGGAACAACTATACGAGTCCTGTCAGAAGCTCAGTTCTCTCATACTTTCCAGTCAAGTTCATTCAATTCCCATTCCTCCTCCCTCTCCTTCCTTCTCATCTTTCTGTCTCCCTTACATCAGTGGGAGTCACATAGTTTGTGATCTGTATGAATGTCAACAATGGACTGATGAAATTCTACTTTGTTTAATATGGCAATTACAGAGGAATAACCACTGATTAGGCCCAGATCTCCCTGAAGTATTTGTAATAATTTAGTAGTGTGTGGCCCCATTCAGAACTTCTGCCTGAATCAGCTGCACTTCTGTTTCATATCTTTGCACAGTAATTGGCTTGTTCTGCACCTGTTTAATATTAAAAGGATATGATGTGGCTCATTCTATAACATGCTTTCCCATACAGTATTACAATGCAAAGGGTACGGCTGAATGCCACTTTTCAGAATGGAGGCAGGTCAAAAGTGGGGTCCTGCAGTGCATTACATACTGGGCTTTGTTTTATTCAACATTTTTATTAATTACCTGGAAATGGGGTGCACAGTGAAATCTCCAAGTTTTCAAATGATACCAAATTATTGTATTATTGTGTGTAATCAGGAAATTATTTCAAGTAATCAAGTCCCAAGCTGAAGAAGAGGAGCTACAGAGAGGTCTCACCAAGCTAAGTGAGTGAGCAGAAAAATTGCAGATGAACATCAGTATCAACAATTGCAAGGTAACACACATAAGGAAAACTATACTCAATTATATGGACACAGTACTGGGTTCTGAACTAGCTGTTATGACTCAAGAAAGAGACCGCGGAGTCAGTGTAGATAATTCTCTAAAAACAACAGCTCTATGTGCAGTGGCAACCAAAAAAACCCAATAACATTTTGGACATCATTAAGAATGGAATTGAAAGCAAAACAGATAATGTCACTGTGCCATTATACAAATGCATGATGCATGCACATCTTGAATCCTGTGAGCAGTTCGGGTCCTCACATGTCAAAAAGGATTTAGTAGAAATGAAAAGGCACAGAGAAGGGTGACCAAAATGCTTAGGAGCCTGGAACAGTTGCCATACCAGGAAAGACTAAATGGGTTAGGATTTTTCAGTTAGGAATGAAGAAGGTTGAGAGGAGATGTGATAGAGGTCCATAAAGTCATGCAGGGTATGGACCAAGAGAACAGGGAACTGTTATTCACCAGGTCTCAAAATGATAGAATTAGAGGGTATCCACTGAAATGACTAAGAGACAGGTTTAACACTAACAAGAGAAAGTACTTTTCTATGCAATGCATGGGTACCTTGTGGAATTCATTACCACAGGCGGTGATGGAGGCAGATTGTATAGCTAAGTTCAGAAAGGGACTGGATAAATTCATGGATGATTGATCTATTAATTACTATTGAACAGAATGGTTGGAGATGTTTCCTCTGGCATTTCTAACTCAATAAATGGTGGATGCCAAGGAGAGTACTGAATAGGGGATAGATCACTAGAGATAACCGGTTCAGTGCCCTCCCTATGTAGCAGCCACTTCTACCATTTTTGGACATAGGATAGTGGGCTAGATGGAGCATTGGTCTGACCCAGTATGGCATTTCTTGTGTTCCTGTATTTTTATGTGACTGGAAGTATGAAGTACAGGATGATGGTGTGCAAATTAGTATGGAGATTGTATGGAATTTCTTCCCTCCCTGTGGCCTTTTAACTCCAAATGAAACTGAAGCTTCTTTGAGCTCCAGAAAAATCCAGTTAACTGTTTTCTCTCCTATTTTGGGGGTTACTCCACAGGTACTTTAATACCAACAGAATGACTTCCTCTGGGATACTACACATTCATTTTGAAGTTTCCAAATTAATTTTGCAAGGCTCTTGGCTAGTTCAGATAAGTTCTGAATAAATTCCCTTGGATCTAATTCTGGCAGTGAGCTGCTATCCATAAAAAAGGACAGTGCAGGTATGAATTGCCCTAACAGAGGAAACACAAGGCATTGCACTTTGGCCAATGTGTCATATTTACAGGGTCTCCAAAATGGGAAAGAAAATGTATGCACCAGAGGTGGCATATACAGAGTAAATACTTCATAAAGTGATTTGGCAGAACACAGCAATTTCATTGTTAAATTTTACCTGTCTTTCTGCTGACATCTGGCAGGACAGAAAAGACTTAGGTAGATAAACTCAAGGACACACTAAGGACTACCCCCTAAAACTGGATTAGATAAGCATGAAAATCCTGTCAATCTCCTTTAGGTGTTTATGAAGCCTTGAGAGTAGGAGTTTTTGTGTGAG
Organism: Alligator sinensis; assembly: GCF_000455745.1. Classification (NCBI taxonomy): domain Eukaryota; kingdom Metazoa; phylum Chordata; order Crocodylia; family Alligatoridae; genus Alligator; species Alligator sinensis. The sequence continues at coordinate 1,604,592 of NW_005841881.1, read as the reverse complement.
TTCTGATATATCCCATTTCATTTTTATCAGATTCCTTTTGAAATGATAACCGGTTATCTGTAAAATGTCAACACATACATAGACATATTGGTCAAGATTTTCTCTTGCTCTAGAGATCTACCAATTGGGGGAGCCAGGCCCTATGAAACTGATGGAGGCATCCTAACTTCAGGGGTCAAGCTTTCCTTGCTGCAACTTAAAGCTGCTACCAGGCAACAGTGAGTTCTACTGTCTCATGAATTGAACTCTTGTTCAGAAAGACGTATGCATCTCTGATACAGTTAGTTTATAAGGTACACCTCTACCATCTCATCTGCCTACGTTATACCGTTCATGTAAATTTCCTAATTAAAACTATGCAAACATAAATGTGATATAATAAACCACAGCTTCACCATGTCTGCCCCCTTTGCCCTAATTTGGAATCTCCTATCCTTGAAATGTCTCCTATACCAGGGAGAAGTGGAGTACAGGAACAAACTCAATAATAGTCAGCCAGGAGCTCTCTTATGCCAGCTCTTCTGAACCATTGTGGCTACATTATGGCTCAATTTTGCTACCTTTGCAATGTAATTGAGCCAAATTGATTAATTTTCCCCTTTCCCCCTCCCCCTCCCCGACAATCTCTTTTTTTATCCATACAAAATAGATGTGGACCATCTATTGAGCAAAGGAAGCACTAACGGAGCCTGGGGCAGCTGTTGTGACCTGCATGGGGTGTGCCATGTTCATGTTCCTTCCAGAGGGTCAGGATCACTTCATCTGCAACAAGTATAAACTGGTGTCTGCCCTGGAGGAGAAGATTCACGGTTTGGAAGCAGGGGTATCCATGCTGCATTCCATCTGAGATTAGGAAGATTACTTGGACAAGAGTTATGGGAAGGTGGTACTGGAGGGGCCAAAGGCAATGAGGAGAAGAGGCAGCATGTAACTACTCAAAGAAGGAGGGCCCCTAGAATTAAAGAGGAGTGGATTGAAGTCAGCAATCACTTTCAGCACTCTGAGGTGGGACTGCTGAGGAAGAGGCAGAGGAAGCAGCAGTCTAGAGAGCAGGAAGTGCGAAATCCCAAGGACAGGGGCTCCAGGACCACTGCAC
>NW_005841881.1:1594413-1603486 GCF_000455745.1 Alligator sinensis | reverse complement strand
AGAGCGGTGGTGGTTGGTGACTCCCTCTTGTGAAGAACAGAGGCAACAATTTACTATCCAGATCTGGCGACCTGTGGGGTGTACTGCCTGTCTGGCGTCTGCATTCAGAATGTCACAGTGTCTATCAAAGCTCATCCATCCTTTGGACTATCCCTTCCTGCTTGTCCACATAGCCACCAACGATACTGCCAGGCATAACACTGACCAGCTCAGAGATTCAGAGATGCTAGGGTCAGAAAGAACTTCAAAGGATCATTGAGTCTGACCCCCTGCCAGTGGTAGGAAAAAGTGCTGGGTCATGTGGCCCCGGCCAGGTGCTTATCCAGTCTTGAAGATCCCCAAGGTAGGGGAGAGCACCACTTCCCTTGGAAGCCCATTCCAGATTCTGGTGACCCTAAGCATGAAGTTCTTTCTGATGTCCAACCTAAATCTACTCTCCATCATCTTGTGGCCCTTTTTTCTGGTTATTCCAAGAAGTGCTCTGGTAAACAGAGTATCTCCTATTCCCTACTGCCCACCCCCGCTCTCAATTTGTATACTGCCACAAGATACCCTCTTAGCCTTCTAATGTGGAGGCTGAAAAGTTCCAGGTCCCTCAGCTTTTCCTCATAAAGCCTTCCCTGCAGGCCTTTAACCATATAAGTGGCCCTCCTCTGGACCCTCTCAAGGATGTCTGCATCCTTCTTGAATTGTGGTGCCCAGAATTGAACACAGTACTCTAGCTGCAGCCTAACCAGTGCCACATAGAGGGGGAGCGTCACCTCCCCGGACCTATTTATGATAAACTTACTAATGCATGACAAAGTGCAGTTAGCTCTGCTAATTGCTTCATCACATTGATGACTCATGTTCATCTTGGAGTTGACAATGACTCCAAGATCTCTTTCTGCTGCTGTGCTGCTGAGTAGATCATCCCCCAGCCTATAGGTGTGCTGGTGATTCCCTTTCCCTAGGTGCGGCACCTTGCACTTGTCCTTGTTGAACTGCATCCTATTGTTCTCTGTTACTTCTCTAACCTGTCCAGGTCCACCTGGATTTGATTTCTTCCCATAAGCGTGTTTTCTTTTACCCACAGTTTGGTGTCATCTGCGGATTTGGGCAGAGTGCTTTCCACACCCTGATTCAGGTCTCTGATGAAGATACTGAATAGCACCAGCCCAAGGGCCGAGCCTTGGGGAACCCCACTGCCCACATCTTTAGAGGTCAATACCAACCTGTCCACCACCCCTCTCTGGGTATGACCCTTAAGCTAATTTGCCACCCACATGACTGTGTAGTCGTCTATGGTGCAGGCATTCAATTTGTTTATAAGAATTAGATGGGATACCATGTCAAAGGCCTTCTTAAAGTACAAGGAGATGACATTTACCTTGACTTCTGCATCTAAGTTTTTAGCAACTTGGCCATAGAAAGAAACAAGGTTAGTCAGGCAGGATCGACCTTCTATGAACCCATGCTGGTTGCCCTTCAGCCTTATATCACCTGCTGTACTCCTACAAATATGATCCTTGATATTTTTTTCAAGGATTTTCCCAAGGATAGAGGTCAGACTAATCAGCCTATAGTTAGCCAGATCCTCCTTCCTCCCCTTCTTGAAAATAGGGACCACACCGGTTCTTTTCCTCTGGGACTTCACCTGAACACCATGAGTACTCAACCAGATATGCCAGTGGCTCTGCTATGACACTGGCTAATTCTTTCAGCACCCCTGGATGGAGCTCATCTGGCCCCACTGATTTGGACAAATCCAGCCCCTCCAAGTGTCTCTTTACTAGGTCGGTGCTGATAGTTGGTGGGCTGGTGTTTCTCCTGCTTCTGTCAGTAATGCACTTGAGAGATTTGTCTAGATCCAAGTTCAAGAATACAGAGGCAAAACACTCATTGAAGGGCTCTTCTTTGTCCCTCCTATCTGTCACCAGCTGCCCTTGTCTATCCTGTAGGGGTACTATGCTGTCTGGAACCTTCTTTTTGTTCCCTATTGTGAGTGAGTGTCCTAAATCAAGTCAGAAAGACAATGCCTTCTCCCCCCGTCTCACATTTTTATGCTTATCATGACTTGATGGGAGTTAAAGTTAGTACTCTCCGGTGGGTGGCCTCTGATTTTTAACTAACAATTCTGTTTTCCTTCAGGCACTCTGCCCACGTCACTCCTGTGCCTCTGCACAGGAAACTGGCTCCATCACTGCAACTGTCAATCAGCTCCGTCTCCTCTCCCCTTCCAGGGAAATTACTAATCAAGTCTAGCTCCTCTTATAGGGGCTCATTAATTGACACTTTACCAGCTGTGCTTGTCTCCAATGCTGCAAATGCTCCTGGTACCGTGGAAATTACGTCATTTCGCCGGCCGGTCCCATGTCATCTGGTAAGTTTCTCTTTACTCTCTTCATTCTTCCATACCAGGGCCATCAACTCCCTGTTACACACCTCCCCTCTTAGTCTGAATTTCCAGCTCAAGAATTTGTACTGACAACATTTGTTCATGGTTTTGCACGTTCTTCTCTTTTTTCTCTGCAGTCGTCTCATCTTCTTCACTTGTATATCACGATAGAAAATCAGCTACTGTGTTCTTCTTTACTGTGGGCATTGTCAATTTTTGTGGTTTGCAGTCACTTCAAAGGGGCATGGTCTGTAATCAACACAAACTTCCACCCCAGGAAATAATACCTGAACAACTGGACCCCCCACCTGATGGCTAAGCATTCTCTTTCTATTGCTGAGTACCTGGTTTCTGGTTTTGAGAACTTCTTACAAGCATACACTATTGGGCGCTCCGCTCCCTGCCATTTTTGGAACAACACTGCCCCCATCGCACATCCTGAGGCATCTGTCTGTAAGAAAAATGGCTTCTGAAACCTAGAGGTATATAAAACTGGTGCCTTACAGAGTGACCGTTTAATCTCCTTGAAAGCTCTTATAGTGGGCCCCAACTAATTCAACTCTTTAGGTCTTCCCTTTGTTATATCTGTTAATGGGACCACAATCTCAGAAAATGTTTGACAAATCTCCTATAGTAATTTGCAAACCTTAAGAATTACTGTGAAGGAGTGAGACAAAACTCACAGCATGGAGGGCCAGCAGGGCTGCAGGTGGAGACCAGAAGGGAAGGAAAATACCCACCCCACTTTTGGAGCAGCATCTTGCTCAGGATTGGAGGAAGGAGGCTGCCAGTGGTATTTATGGCTCTGGAGAGGGGCAGAGAGGGGTCAGTTCCCTGCAGGTCACAGGGAGAGAGGAGTGGCTGAGTGTCCCAGCAGGCAAGGGCTGTGGAACTTGCCATGGAAGGCTGTGGGGGTGATGCTGAGCAGGAGGCAGGCAGAGGCCTGCACACACGCAGCTGGTGATAATCTCGAGTGGACCCACAGCTGAGGATCCGGACAGAGGGAGTCCACAAGGCCTGTGATAATCTCCAGAGTGGAGTTTCAACAGAGAATCCAGAGGAGGGGACTGAGGGAAACTACAGTCACAGATAGAGCTTTTCTGCACTTGAGGAGACCCCAAGGGGACTGTGAATGTTCATAGGGGTGCAAGGTAGGCCGCCACATAACAAAGACTGGATGGACTAAGGGATTTTTTTTTTATTATTGCGATTGGGGAATTTGAGAACCTGATCCCAGGTAAAAGGGGACAAGGACTGAGCCCGGCAATGAGGCTGGGAGCATCCGGGTTTTTTCTTTGGTTTTTTTTTTTTTAGCTTTTTCTTTTAATATTTGAGCACAGACCAGGACCAGCCCTGAAAGGGTGTACCTAATTGAGACCAAAGGTGACCCTGGGCTAGAGGGCCAAATAATACCACAACAGGCAGCACTGTGACCTGGCTGTAGAAGGATTTTATGGGTACCATCTGGAGAGGCTAGGCTGGGGTAAAGGGGAGCTTTGGAGCTGTACAGAAGAAACAGGGATTGAGACCAGGCAGGATCATCATGGGCAGTGCATCTTGGGAATATATTTCATCAAAGTCATGGCAGGAAAGAGAACATAAGACCAACTTTCTGGCAGACCAGGTGATCCAAAGCTAAGGTCCACCCTGTCGCTGCCTGTAGGCAGATGAGCGCAAGGCAGGGGTAGCAAGCCCTACAACAGACAGCCATCACAAGGACCTAAGGTGTCTTAATGTCTTTGGCATTTTACAAGCTCTTATAGCCTCCACTTTAACTTCTAGCAGTCTCACCTGGCCTTGGCCTATTTGAAAGCCAAGGTATTTAGCTTCCTCCTGTCCCAAACGACACTTTTTGGGATTTGCTGTCAGGCCTGCCTTCCAGAGCTCCCATAGACCTGCCCTTAGATGTCGGTAGTGTTGTCCTCAGGTGGGTGAGGATATTATAATATCATCAATATACACCAAGGCTTAATTTTGATGAGGAGATAACATTTTATCCATCAGCTGCTGGAATGATGCCGCTGCTCCATGAAAACCAAATGGCATTCCTTTAAATTGAAATAATCCCCACGAGGTCCCAAAGGCCATTTTTTACTTATCCCTATCATTCATGAAAATTTGCCAATAGTTTTTTGTAAGGTCTAGGGTGGTTGAGATATATTTTGCCTGGCTTATCTTCTCTAACATCTCTTCTATCTGCAGCATAGGAAATGCATCAAAAGTTGCAACTTTGTTTACCTTCAAATTGACACATACCCAGATCGTGCCATCCATCTTTGGCATTATCACCAATGGACTTCTCCACGGGCTCCTGGACTCTTCTATAATATCAGTCTCTAACATCTGTATGATGTCCTGTCTAACGGCTTTCCACACATGTTGTAGCAACCTCCTCCAGTGATCTCTTACTATGCACCCCTCTGGTGTCCTAATACCATGCACTACTCCCTTGGCTCTCCCTAGTTTTGCCTTGAACACATTGGAAAACTCTTCTATCAACTGTCCTAATTCCTTCTTCTGTTCTGAGGACAACTTAACTCCAATCTGGGGATCTCCCATCACAAATTCATCTAGTCTCAGGTCCCCTACATCATCTAAATCCCTTAAATCCTCTTGCATCAGCCACGACTCCAAACCATTCCACTTCTTTAACATGTTAATATGGTAGTTCTGCTTCCTCTTAACAGGTCTGGTCCTTTGGACTTCATAGTTCACCGGTCCCAGCCTCCTAGTCACTTGCAACAGGCCTTGTCAGTGTGCCAGCAGTTTATGACTGCTGTCAGGTAACAGCACTAAAACCCAATCCCCCACCTTCAGATGTTTTTCCTTAGCATGGGCGTCATAACTCTGCTTTTGTCTTTGCTGACTCAATCCAAGCGCCACCTCTCTAACTCTTTCCAACCGTTCTTGGAAATCTCACATGAACTGGGGCTAATTCTCCCTTTCTGGGGTCCCTCAGACCACCCCTTACAAATAATATCAAGCAGACCTTTTGGCTTGTGCCCGTAGACTAGTTTCAATGGAGTACATCCCATGGATGCCTGAGGGGCTTCTCTGACTGCAAATAATAAAGGGGGTAGTAGGAACTCCCATATTTTTGGGTCGCCCTGGATGCATGCCCTCAGCATGACCTTCAATGTTCCATTAAATCTCTCCAATAACCCATCCGTTTGAGGGTGGTAGACTGAAGTTCTAAGATGCTTTATTTTCAAAATTCTACACACCCCTCTCAACACCCATGACAAAGATTTAGCCTTTGTCTGTTAAAATCTCTTTGGGAATCCCCACACTCAACACCCATTTTATCAATTCCTCAGATATCTTGGGTGTGGTAACATTCTTTCATAATTTCATAGATGTTAGGGTCAGTAGGGACCTATTAGATCATCGAGTCTGACCCCCTGCCCTGGGTAGGAATGAGTGCTGGGGTCAGATGACCTCAGACAGGGGTCTGTCCAATCTCCTTTTAAATACCTCCAAGGAAGGGGACAGCACCACTTCCCTTGGAAGCTTATTCCATATTTCGGCAACCCTCACTGTAAATAATTTTTTCCTGATGTCCAATCTGAATTTGCTCTCTTCTAGTTTGTGGCTATTATTTCTAATACCCCCACAGGTACCCAGATAAACATTGTATACCCTATTTCTTGCTGCCCTCCCCCCCGCCCTGATGAGTTTGTAGGCAGACGCAAGATCACCTCTCAGCCTTATCTTGTGGAGGATAAAGAGGTTCAGGTCTCCTAATCAGTCCACATAGGGGTTTTTTCTGTAGGCCTTTAACCAGATGTGGCCTTCCTCTGAACCCTCTCCAGGCCATCTGCATCCCTCCTGAAGTGCGGTGCCCAGAATTGGATGCAGTACTCCGGCTGCAGCCTGACCAATGCTGCATAGAGGGGAAGTATCACCTCCCTAGACCTGTTTGTGATGCACCTACTTATGCAAAAAAGGGTGCAGTTAGCTTTACTTATTACCTCATCACACCGGTGACTCGTTCATTTTGGAGTCGACTACGATTCCAAGATCCCTTTCCGCAATTGTTCTACTTAGAATGGTGCCTCTCAGGCTATAGGGGTGTTGATGATTCTTCCTCCCCAGGTGCAACACATGACACTTATCCTTATTAAACTGCATCTTATTCTGTTCGTCCCATTTCCCCAGTCTGTCCAAATCAGCCTGGATTTGCTCCCTGCTGTCTAGTTTGTGTACCTCCCCCCATAGTTTGGTGTCATCAGCAAACTTGGACAAGGTGCTTTCTACTCTTGTCAAAGTCACTAATGAAGATATTGAATAGTACCAGTCCCAGGACAGAGCCTTGGGGGACTCTACTGCCTACATTTCTCCAGGTAGAAACGGACCCATCCACCACCACTCTCTGGGTGCAACCCATAAGCCATTTTCTATCCACCAGACTCTGTAATAATCTACATTGCAACTCTTTATTTTATTTATAAGAATTGGGTGTGACACTGTCTCAAAGGCCTTTTTACAATCTAAGTAAATAATATCTACCTCTATTCCTTCATCCAAGCATTTTGTGATCTGGTCATAAAATGAAACCAGGTTTATGATACTGTAACAGTATTGCCTCTGGGAAACGTGTAGCATATCGTCACCAACACATACTGGTATCCTGCCTCACTTCTTGGGAAGGGTCCTGCAATATCTAAAGCAATTCTCTCAAATGGGTGAGCTGCTTGGGGCATAGAAACTAATGGCACTTTCATGGGTTTATAACTGGAGACCTTTTGACACTCAGGGCACTCTTTATAGTATCACTCTATCATTTTCTAGGTATCGGGTCAAAAAACCCTCTGTTTCAGTCGGGCTTCTGTTTTGTCCCAGCCCAGATGCCCTTCCATAGGTAACACGTTTGCGACCTTCAATAACTGTAACCAATACTGTTGGGGCACCAGGATTTGGGCCACTTCCTCTCCTCCCTAGCCTTTATCAACCTGATACAGTATCCCATTTATTACCTCAAAATGGGGCACCACATCTGCCAATTCCAGTCTGAGTACCTCCTGCTCTCTCTTAGCCAGGTTTTCTTCAAAGAAATTTTGGAACAAGGGTTCTTGTTCTTGGTGTTCTCTAAATTGGCCCTCAACTATTATGTCTTCCAAGTCTATTCCTTTCTCCTCTGCCTCATAGGGTTCTTGTTCTGGCACTCTGACCCTTCCACCTGCCTCACATAATCTTTTGCACTGAGCTCCCCCATGGCTTTCACTACCATCTCTTGCAAGTGAGGCCAGTCGGTACCTAAAAGCATTGGACAAGGGAGTATCTCAGCTAATCCGACCGTAATCTCTTCTGTTTGGTTTAGGACCATCAACCTCAGTCTCTTCCTTTAATAGGTATAGAAGGCCACATGTATACAAACCATATTAACAGGGGTTGTCTACTCGCCCATCTCTGGGGTCACCAGATCTGACCTCAGCACTGTTTGGGTGTACCCTGTGTCAACGATGGTGGGCACCACTAGGTCTCCTGTTCTCACCTCCACAATAAGCTTGGCTTTGTGCCATGGCCCCCTATGTTTCCCGAAACTGCAGTCCATCTGCTCCTTGTGGGGAAATTCATAAACCCCTCATTCCCCCTCTCTTGTTACAATACCTCGCTATGTGCCCCTTCTCTCTGCATCTAAAGCAAATCACTTCTCTCAGATCCCAGCTCCTGGTTTCTTTAGTACTTATCCTTACACCCTCATTTGTCCCTTCTTTGTTATGATTTTCTGTGTGGGTAGGAGCGCTTGTATGCCCTATCTTCTCTTTCCTCATTGGCTTGTGGTCAAATGCTGCATTAGTATAATCTTCAGCTAGCCTTAAAGCCTCCACTAAGGATCTGGGTTGATGTCTCCTCACCCACTTCTGGGTATTTCCTTCCAAGTCTTTTACAAGCTGCTCCAACACTACTAGATCTATGACCTCTTCTGCAGTCTTACTAGCCATTTGGATCCACCAAGTGGCTGCGACACTGAAAATCTGTGCTAACACCCTGGGCCACATTTCTTATGGTTTCTTTTTAGCCCTAAACTTCTGCCTGTACATTTCTGGGGAAATTTCCAGCCTATACAAGATAGCCTTCTTCACTTCCTCATAACATCTGGCCTCTTCACGCAATAGGGGCCTATACGCTGCCTGCCCTGGGCCTGTCAGCAAAGGCCCTAACTGTATAGCCCATTCTTTTCTATCCCAGACTGCCACAATAGCAGCCCTCTCAAAACTTTAAAAAGACTTCTACATTGTCCGACATAGACATCTTGGGTAGTCTAGTCTCCTTTACCCCTGTGTGAATAGTTATGGGTCTCACCTCCAATTTCTCACTAAGGTCCTATTGCCAGGACAAAAACATAATTCTTGCATTGGCTTCTTGTGCCCTTACACTAACCAGTTCTTCCATTTGGGTTTCCTGCCCCTGTAATATCCTAACAGTAAGGGCATGGGTTTGCTGCCAATCTGTGGGCAGCTCTAGATCCACATTCATCACTTCCATCTGATCCCGGTTTCCTGGCCAATGCACCAAAAGTCTGTGAGCGAGTATCCTAAATCAAGTCAGAAAGACAGCGCACTTTGGCAGAGCCTTCCTCCCCCTCCCCCCGGCCCCTCAGTGTTTTTCTCACATGCCATGACTTTGATGGGAGTTAAAGTTAGCACTCATGGGTGGCCTCTGATTTTTAACTAATGCCCTGAGTGATGCTCA
>NW_005841881.1:1593789-1594382 GCF_000455745.1 Alligator sinensis | reverse complement strand
AATGTTACTACAGCTGGGAAAGCTGGCAAACTACTACCCCCAGGGGTAGCACCCTTATGCATTGAAACAAGCTTCTGGGAAGGCTGAGGTCCTACCCAGCACTTGGTGTTTACTTCCCCCCCCTCCCCGCTCTCTCTCTCTCTCTCTCAGAAAGCAGAGATAAACAAACCACAAATCAAATTGTTAATTGGCCAGGTGCAGAATTTTAATTTACTCCTTCTCTCTGACTACAGAGATCATGCTTCCAGCCTGGTCAGGTAATCTACTCAGTTCATAAACATTCATTCCTGATGTCTAGCAACAAAGTCTCTAAGCAGGAGTACCTGGTCCCACAGAGTTTCCAGTGAGGTTCATTCCCAGTATAACATGCTGCCTGGCTTCTGTTTTCCTTTTGGCACACTGCCCATGTCACTCCCGTGCACAGGAAACTGGTTCTGTCACTGCAACTGTTTCTTGGCTCTGACTCCTCTCCCCTTCTGGGAAAATTGCTAATCAAGTCTAGCTATCCTTATAGGGGCTATTCATAGATTCATAGATGTTAGGGTCGGAAGGGACCTCAATAGATCATCGAGTCCGACCCCCTGCATAAGCAG
>NW_005841881.1:1593124-1593553 GCF_000455745.1 Alligator sinensis | reverse complement strand
TGCTCTCTGCTAGCTTGTGGCCATTATTTCTTGTAACCCCCGGTGGCGCCTTGGTGAATAAAAACTCACCAGTTCCCTTCTGTGCCCCAGTGATGAACTTATAGGCACCCACAAGGTCGCCTCTCAACCTTCTCTTGCGGAGGCTGAAAAGGTCCGGTTTCTCTAGTCTCTCCTTGTAGGGCTTGGTCTGCAGGCCCTTAACCATACGAGTGGCCCTTCTCTGGACTCTCTCCAGGTTATCCGCATCCCTCTTGAAGTGCGGCGCCCAGAATTGCACGCAGTACTCCAACTGCGGTCTGACCAGCACCTGATAGAGGGGGAGTATCACCTGCTTGGATCTATTTGTCATGCATCTGCTGATGCACGATAAAGTGCCATTGGCTTTTCTGATGGCTTCGTCACACTGCCGACTCATGTTCATCTTGGAGT
>NW_005841881.1:1586814-1588043 GCF_000455745.1 Alligator sinensis | reverse complement strand
AGGCCCACGGGCGGAGCCGACGGCCATTACTCGTTTTTTGGCTGGTCCTTGAAATTAAATCCCAATGCTTCGGCCATGCTAGCCTGGGCCCTATCTCCCAAAAGTCGCAACTGAGCCTTTGTAAGTCCGGAGTGAGCAAGAAGAAATCCGAACATATTTCTTTCCTTCAGGGTTCTTTCCTTTGGGGTTCTTGGAGGTGACTCCCATGGCTCTCGCCGAGGGGTATACCCTTGACGTCTAGGCCTCAGTGTTTCAGCTGGGTATGCTGAAGGTCAATCCCTTATGTCATTAGAAGCTTCCTCACCTTGCTTCATGAGTGCCTGCAATCTTGGGAGATGGCCTAAAAGATTTCCTACTGGTTGACCTGCCATCGGGTTCAAAAAGAGTCGGAGTGTAACAGCATTTGTTCCTCCGAATACCTCCACGCAGGCATCTATAGCTTCTAGGGGCGTTGGAATTGCCCCGGGGTCTGATAGGTGGCGATGAGCCCATCTCTCTTTTCGTTGGATTGCTGTTAGTCCCATTGGATTTGTTCTCGGACTCCATGAGAGATACGACACTCCAACTATAGCCAGGAGAAGTTGTTCTGCAGTAGCCTTCTGCAGGCGACCCTTGTGCCAGGTGTGAAATTTGTGAGTTACCTGTCCCACCATGAGCGCCGGAAGCGGGATGGGCCAGTGGGCACTGTCCGTGACCACGTTCAAATCAGCAGCACGCCCTCTGCTCCACGCCGCCTCTTGTGTCAGGGCACTCGCTTCTTCCCTATCCAGAGTGTCAGATCCAAATTCCACTATTAATCTTCCTAACCACATGGCCAAGGTTTGTTCCAGCCTTATTTTAGATTCCTTGCAAAGTTCTTGTATCTCTGGTCGTGTGCGTGTGTGGAAGATGACAGTGGTACGCGTAGTACCTTCTTCATCCGCAACATGCTTCATTACAGCTATCGGGTGAGCTGCGGCAGAGAGAGGGTTAAATTCTTCATCTGGGAGCGTTAGGTACATCCCTCCTCCCATTGCCCCCTCCCCATGGCAAGGAGGTGGGGCCGTTGGGAACGACATCACCTCAGGGGGCGGAGTCACTAGGCGGATCCCCGCTGGGTCTTCTGAAACTCCGCCTCTCTTTTCTGGGTCTCCCAGACGGCTCGCACTTTTTTCGGCGCCATTTTCTGCTAGCAGCATCATGCGGCTGGCACTGTTAATGATCGCTGCTCCGGAGCCCTTTGCTGTCCG
>NW_005841881.1:1578650-1584891 GCF_000455745.1 Alligator sinensis | reverse complement strand
TGCCCCCCATGTAGCCTAACCGACAATCCTTCTACTTCCTCATCCTTTGATTCTTTACCAGGTGTGCTGGTCTCCAATGCTGTGAACACTCACGGCACCAGCAAAATGATGTAATGTCACCAGCCAGTCCCGTGACATATGGTAAGTTTCTCTTTACTCTCTTCACTCTTCTGTAACAGAGCCATCGGCTCCTTGTTACACCTATATACCTCATGAAGCACTTTTTGTTGTCTTTAATTTTTGTTGCCAGCCTGAGTTCTAATGCTGCTTTTACATTCCTGATTCTTGCAAGTGCAAGCCAAGGAGGTATACTCCTCCTTGGTATCTACCCACTGCTTCCACAGCCTTTATGACCCTTTTTTTGCCCTTAGGCTTTCCTGGATTTCCCTATTTAGTCAGGAGCATTTCTTGGCCCCTTTGCCCCCTTTTCTATTCAGTGTGATTGCCTGCTTCTGCATCCAAAGGATGGATTCCTTGAGGAATGACCACCCTTCCTGGACCCCCATTTTGTCAATGCTCTTGAGCTTTAATGCCCCACTGACTAATCTCCTAAGCACACTAACGTCAGCCTTTCTGAAGTCCAGCACTTCTGCTCTACTGGTTACTTTTCCCACCCTTCTCTGGATAGTGAATTGAATCAATTGATGGTTACTATCCCCTAGGTTGACCTTCTGCATTAGATGGAGGTCCTGTATGCAGGTTAAGAACCTACGTGAGCAATTGATTCTGGCTGACTGATCCTCCCAGCAGATGTCAGGGTAGTTTAGGTCACCCATGACAATTGTATCTCTTGACTGTATGGCCTCTGAGAGCTGTATGGAGAATTCCAGATCAAGCTCATCCTCCTGGTGTGGTGGCTTACAGTAGACCCCTACTACCAAGTCCCTTTCCCCTCTACCCCCTTGTATCCTAACTCATGGTACCTCAGTTTGGCCCTCCTTTGATCCCATCTTGATTATAGAAGATGTATATTGCTCCTTAACATAGAGAGCAACCCCCACCCCCATTTTTCCCCACTCTATCCTGTATGTGGAAATTATAAACTTCAATGCCTACCACCCAATTGTGAGTAGGGTCCCACCAGGTTTCAGTTAGCCCAATAACCAGGTTGAAGGTGTTGCTTGCAAGGAGGAATGCAAGTTCCTCCTGCTTGTTCCCCATGCTCCTCATATTAGTGTAAAGACATTTAAGCTCCCCAATGGGTGCCCTTGGTACCCCCCTGTCCTGATGTCTATCAGGCCCCTTAGTGCTTACCTGGGCTGATCCATCATATGGCTCATGGTTTTCTGAACCTAGGTTCTCATTTTCCACTCCATCCCTGTCCCCGAATGAACCTAGTATAAAGTCCTTCAGAGGAGATCAGCCAACCTGTAAGAGAACAAACTCTCACCTTTAAAAGAAAGATGAAGACCATCTCGTCCCACGATATCTCTCTCATGGAAATGCAGACTGTGGTTGTAGAAGCCAAAACCCGCATGATGGCATCAACTCCAGAGCTGCAGGTTGACTTCTCTGATGCAGGTGTCTTGATGTTGATGGTGACCACTGACTGGGAGGATCGATGAGAAGACCACCTGTGCCTCCAACTTCCTAAGCCCAGGCCCCAGATTATTAGGGGGAGATCATGTCAGACCAACCTGATTGCCTTTTATGATCAGGTCACAAAGGCCATGGACGCAGGTGTCGCGGTGGATGTAGTCTTTCTGGACTTCAGCAAGGCCTTTGACACCGTCTCTCACCCCATCCTAATTAATAAACTAGGCGACTGTGGCATAGATGCCTACACAGTCAGATGGATTGCAGATTGGCTGAAGGGTCGCACTCAGAGGGTGGTGGTGGATGGATCATACTCGACTTGGGGGGAGGTGGGTAGTGGAGTCCCCCAGGGCTCGGTCCTGGGGCCTGCGCTGTTCAATTTCTTCATCAGCGATCTTGATGTTGGGGTGGAAAGCAACCTGTTTAAATTCGCTGATGACACCAAAATTTGGGGGGAGGTGAGCACGCTAGCAGGGAGAGAGAGATTGCAGAAGGATCTGGATAGGTTACAGGGGTGGGCAGACAGGAACAGGATGCGTTTCAATACGGACAAGTGCAGGGTGCTGCACTTGGGTAGTAGGAACCAGCAGCACACTTATACGATGGGGAACTCCCTACTTGAGAGCACGGAGGCGGAAAGGGATCTTGGTGTCATTATTGACTCCAAGATGAACATGGGCCGACAATGCGAGGTCATGGTTGGCAGGGCTAACAGGACCTTGTCGTGCATCCACAGGTGCATCTCGAGTAGAGCCAGGGAGGTGATCCTCCCCCTCTATGCGACGCTGGTCAGGCCGCAGCTGGAGTATTGTGTCCAGTTCTGTGCGCCCCATTTCAGGAGGGATGTGGACAACATGGAGAGGGTCCAGGGGAGAGCCACCCGCATGATCCGGGGACAACAGGGCAGACCCTACAGTGAGAGACTGCGGGACCTGAACCTATTCAGCCTCCACAAGAGAAGGCTGAGGGGGACCTGGTGACCGTCTATAAACTCACTAGGGGGAACCAGAAGGGTTTGGGGGAGACGCTGTTTCCCCTAGCCCCCGCTGGCATAACAAGGAGTAATGGGCACAAGTTGAGGGAGAGGAGGTACAGATTGGACATCCGAAAAAACTACTTCACAGTTAGGGCGGCTAGGAGCTGGAACCAACTTCCAAGGGAGGTGGTGCTGGCCCCTACCCTGGGGATCTTTAAGAAGAGGCTGGATACTTACCTGGCTGGACTCATTTGAGTCCCGTTTTTGTTTTTAGGGGGTTTTTTTGTTTGTTTTTTTTTGTTTTGTTTTGTTTTTTTTGGGTTGTTCTCCCGCCCTGGCGGGGGGTCGGGCTAGAAGATCTATTAGGTCCCTTCTGACCCTAAAACTATGAAACTATGTATTTGTTGGCATTTGCCAGCAAGGAAATAAACATACCATACTTTACAGTAGTTGAACTATCTTAGAGGTGTGACTGTTAGAATACTGTAATTAGAGCTCTTTGAGTAATATAAATAGTTTTTCACAAGTATTTTTGCATATACCCATAGTGAGTTCCCTCCCTTCTTCTTGATGGGATCATATTCATTGTTTGAAAATATTTTGACAACTGTTCATTTATTTGTGAAAAGAAGTATTTTGGGTCACTAAAATTTCTCAAATATTAAGAGAAATGAATATTTATTTCAAATTCTGAAGCAAGCACTTCTTTTTCAATTTCAGGTCATTGTTCTGCAGTTCAAGAAGCTTACAGTTAGAAAGCAGGCACAATCTGGTAATGCACTGTGACTTTGGTGACCAGTCACAGAGCACAGAGTCAAAATGCATAGGAAAATGGTACAAACATTTCAACAGTTTTGACAGCTATAATTTTAAATATTTTTAAAAGGACACTAAAGTTATGGATGACAGAAGAGTTCCTTCATCTTTGACCTTCAGCTTTGTTGACTGCTTTATCATTGTAGTTCAAATCTTGAGAACATTAAAATCCTCTTTGAAAGGCTGCCATAAAAAATAAAGCAGGTGTGGACACTCTTGTTGTCAAGGTTTCTGCGATAAGGATGGTTGCAAGACAAACAAATAATGTTGTACCAGGTCATATGTGCATAAGTCTTCCTGTTAAGTGCTCCAGTACTGCTCCAGCTTTAAAAGTACTGACCTCAGTTGATCAGCATTGACCAGAAACAGATTTCCACTGGTGGGTCAAGGGCAGCATATGAAAATCTTGGCATAGAGACATGTGCAGTAAGAAAAGTACTCATTTAAGCAAGAGTTTCTTTCCATCCAACATATAAGATGTAAATGTTCCATCATTTTCCTGATAACTTGAGTCACCCCAGAATTCACTTCTAAGCATACCCTAAATATTCTTAATAAAATATATATTTTTAAATATTAAAATAACATATATACTTGGTGAAATGTCACTCATATTGCATTCAGTGTAAGTTTTGTCATTTATTTCAGTGGTGTCAGCATGTTAGCCTATATATTTATAATTCTTAGGAGCTGTGAAATTGTGTATGTGGCTCAAAAGGGCTTAGACATGAAGATGATTTTCACATTCCCTCCATAGTATTTTAAATTATTATGTAATGCTTCTACTAGTTACAAAACATGACTTATTAGACAATAATGTTTTATCCTTTCCCAATAAACTTAGTATCTTTTTTGTAAATGGGACGTGTCAGAAATGCAATTCTGGAGACCGCATGTCTCTCATGTCATATAAGTTAAAGGACAGACTGCTAGTTCATTTTGCAGTAGGACCACTGAGGTTTAACAGAATGATGACAAAGCAGAAGGGTAGGAGACCTAGCTCTATTTCTAACTGTGACTAAATTAGTCTATAACCTTCTACCAGTCACTTAACCTCTCAGTGGGCACGCCTGCATGAGACACTATGTCACTGTAGCAACAAGCCACATCGCTGTAGCTCATTGCTACTGTGCAGTAGTGTGGGGAAAAAAAACCCAACAAAAACCTGTGCAGCATTAGGACTGCCCAGTAATTCCAGTACTAAATGGCTGTGCAGTCACAACTGTGCAGTCCAGCGCACATGTAGATGTGCCCAGTGCTTCAGTTGCCCCATCTATGAAATGGAGATAATATTAAAGACAACCACTTGCTATTGGATAATGCCCTCTAATTCAAGGATTCAGAACTTCTCTTTTCTGTGCTGTAGGTCTCTCTACAGCTAACAGCTATAGAAATATTTCCTTTAGTACAAGTCATAGTTGTCTATGACTTCTTAACAAAAGAGTTACTGCCATGCATTTCCAAATGTCTACAGCAATGGCTGTAGTTTAAGGCACAGTGGGCACATCTACATGTGCAAATGCTTCAGAGTGGGTTTATTCTAAAGTAAATTACTCTAGATAGGAATCTCCCAGCCTGGGCCCCATAACCATGGAGCTCAGGCTGGGAGATAAAAAAATCTTTTAGCCCAGGTCCTGCCACTGTGGAGCATGGGCTGGGGATAAGCAGTGGCAGGGCCCCAACTGGGAGATAAAAATCTCCCAGCTCCCATTCCCCAATCATGGTGCTGGGTGGTGGGCAGCTGCCAGGGGACAGGCAGGGCTCTAGCTGGGGCAGGGCATCAGGCACCATGAAGGCAGCTGCCAGGGCCAGGATGGTGTTCATCACCTGATGTTTCTCCTCCTTCACCTCCACTGCCCTGGCCACCAGGGTAGCCTGCCACTCCTGGGCATCCAGGTGTCTCTTCTCCAGGGCCAGAAGCCTGTCTTGGAACTCCTGGTCCACCTGGTCCCTTTCTGGGCTGCCCTGGCCTCCTCATGCTGTTCTCTTGCCACATCACAGGCATCCTTTGCCTGCTTGTGGGTGATGCCCTCCTCATGCTAGGCCTCCTGCCAGGTGCTCCTCATCCACTTTGACCAGCCAGTCTGGCAGCCAGGTCCAGCCCTGGGTTCTGCACTGCCAGAGCCCATGCATATGCAGGGCCCCCCAAGCCTGGTGGTGACCCTGGTGGTGCATCCTGGCTACCAACTAGTACTTCTCCCCTGCGTGAAGCTGAAGAAGCCAGGAGAAAGAGGGTTTTTTGTGAGTTTGCAACATTTCTGATACGTGATGCCACGTACCAGGGAGCTGTGTGCTGCCCAGCCTCAGTTTGGGGCTTGTGCATGCACACATGCCCATGGACCATAATAAGTTGGCCACCTACTGAGCCCCACATACCTGCTTGCTTTGCAGGGGTAGGTGGGCCACTGGGTGCCTGCCTCTGCCGCCTCCTTCCCAGGCTGGGACGGGGGTGCTTGCTCCTTGCAGCACCAGCTACCATGGTTGCAGAGCCATTCACCACCTTCTCCTCCTGCAGGCCAGCCTGCCTTCCATGCTTCTGCCAGGCCCGCAGAACCTGGGATCAGGGGGTAAGGGGCTCCTGGACAACTAGGACACGTAACTGCTTGCACCCCTGCCCTCCCCACAGGGGGTTTACCCAGACAGAGGCTCCAGGGCCAGCCCCCACTGCACCAGCATTGTGCCCTGAGAGTGCTCCTACTGTGAGTGTCCTGGGCATGCCATGAAGAGCTGCTTGCATGAACCAAGGGGTGCATGACCCACTATACTCTGTTGTTGCTGATTGCCATGGTGCCCCAGATGCACCTGTAAATGGCAGCTTGAGCTTTGATGAGGTGGCAGACAAGCTCATGCCGCCCTGCAACACCCACCACCACCAGGAGGGCTACCTGTGGCTGTATTATATGTCCCTGCCCC
>NW_005841881.1:1494246-1578621 GCF_000455745.1 Alligator sinensis | reverse complement strand
GGGCACAGGCTGCTCAATAGCTGTTTGCACCCTCTCCTGCCTTCCTATGTGCTGTATGTGTAGCGGAGGGGAAGTCTCTGTGAGCCGGGGGGAGCACAGGTGGGCCAGGCATGGATGAGAGCCAGGGGTGGGATTGGGGCAGGGGCAGGGAAAGCCATCCCCCCAGTGTGGGGCTTACTAGGTGTGTGTGGCAGATGTGCCAAGCAGCCAGAGTTGGTCCCCACTGGTGACAAGAATGTGCAGCTCCTGGTAGTGTCCTGGGGCACAGGGGCATGGCATCAAATTTCCTGGGTGGGGTGCTATCCAGAGAGAAGCTAGAGCTTCTGGAGGTCAGTAGTGCCATGCCTGGCTTGGCCTCCTGGGTGGGGCTGTGACTTTAGAGCTGGTGGGGCATGCACTGTCCTGGGCTTCCAAAACTACTGGAGGATGCAAGGGGTTGGGATCATAGTGGGATGGGCTCCTGCCACCTCAGTGGGCCCCGGGTGACATGTTGCTGTGGGTGCCAGGCCACACAGGAAGCTCAAGCAGGCTGCCCATGCTCAAGTACACAACATAACTGCGGCCAGGGCCCCAGGGAGCATGGATCTGGTCCAGCTGCTGCATAAAGGGCATGGAATTGTGGGCAGCCCCTGACTGGAGTTTGTGGTTCATGTGGGCACACCCACTGCGCCTGTAAGGTCTTGACCTTTATGCATTACTGGCATGCTGACTAGTCATGCTTCTGCATGCGACCTGATGGCCCCTCATAGATGTGTTTGTTGGAGTGCCTGCTCCACACAAACTGCCTGAGGACCTTGGCCTCACCACCTGGTGCCACAAGGGCTGTGACCTCCTCCTGGGACCAGTTCTGGTCCCAAGAGCTGGTGTGTGGCTTTAAGGATGCCAGCATGGCTCCCTCAACCACTCACTGTCTCCTTGCATGAAAGTCTCAGTGCTGCCAGGACTGGGCAAGTGCGTGCAGCACCCAGCATGGGTATGACACCGGACAGGCAGGTGCACAGTGCTGCTGTGCCTGGGATCAGTGGTGGGGTCAGGGTGGGCTTCTGTGTCTGTCCTGGGGCCACTGCAGTGGGACCTGGTGGCTGGCAGCTGGCTTCAGTTAGCCCAGGGTGCTGCCAGGCCTAACAGCTTGCTGCAGTGCCAAGTGCAGTGCGATAGTTTGGCCCTGGAAGCTGTGCAGTGAGGCAGTTCCAGGGAGCATCACTGGGGTCCAGGAAGGTTGTCTTGGCTGGCCTGGGGCCTCTGCTGTTAAACACAGTGGCCAGAGGCTGGCTGCAGACCCCAGCATCCCCACAGGATTTTAAGGGCCGAGGGCTGGGGCAGGCAAAGAGCTACCCCAGCCCTGGAGCTGAAGAAGCTCCCAGCCTCGTGGCCCTGGGGCTGGGCTGAGGGTAGACTCCTGATGGTGGGGCTGACCAGGAGCAAATTTACTCCCAGTCAGTGTCTACACACGCGCTACTGCTCAGTAACTACTCCAGAGTTAATTTGCTACTTGTATTTATAGGTAGCAAATTAACTTCCAAGTAGAGCACTCTATTGTGCAGTGGTTGTGTCTATGCATGCAATGGACTGTACAGTTGTTACTGTGCAGTCATTTAGTACTTGCATAAACATAAGCAAGTACTAAATGATTGTGCAGTAACTGGCAGTGCTGCGCAGTACTATTGCTGCACAGTAACAGGGTACTGTATCATAGCAACTCATGTAGATGTGCCCAGCAAGCATCTGAATGTATAGACACTGAGGCTTACTGTGCAGTAAATTGCTCTACTATTCTGTAAAGCATCTCATGTAAATGCACTCAGTGTTTCCCATAAGGTTTACTCTCAGTTCACTGAAAGGTTTTGTTTTCCACCCTAAACATTATCTCTTGTAGTTTCAACACCATAGCTCTAGGTGACCTCTGACAACAGACATTTTTAATATCTGCCTATATGCCCAGTGAGGAAATACTTTTTATATTTCACTTTATTGTGTCACAAGATTTTAGTGTTTCAAACCTATTAAAGCTACACCCTGCTCGAGTTAAAGCCTTTATCCTTCTCATTCCTTCTTTACCCTCCCATCAAAAGATCGTCCTTTTTCATCCCAACAGGGGATATATTTAACATTAATTCCTGTTTTCTTTTACTTTGATTCCAGTGGGTGTGCCTGATTTAATTTTACCGCTTGAATGTATGTCTTCATCACGGAAGTTACAATTAATATTGTATCTTCCTTCTTGAAAGGGGTTAGTATGTTTTCCCATGTCTTTTCTTCTATTGCTGCTGATCAGAATTAGGGTTGGGTGATGCTACTTTTTTCAATCTTAAACCAATATGCAGATGAAAAGGAAGCATTCTTGAAGGTAATTTTAATCTTGTATTAACCAAATGGCCACATCATTTGCTAACTGGGACACATCAGCCACTCTTAATTCTATGGCAGCAGTAGACAGTGAATTTAAATGCTGTTGTTACAAGTCCCTATTCCCTTCAATAAGGAGAATCTCTATTAGCTGTTAGCCGTAAAATAGATATTTTATTAATTCTGATTGTATTCAGTAAACAGTGGTTTTATAACCAGTTCATTATATATTGACCAAATTAGAGGATACTTGACCTCAAGAAATGCAGAGGAATTAAAGTCTCACCTTGATACCAGTGTTAAAAATCTGTCATCTCAGGTAATTTTTGGTTGTTAATTTTTTTCTAGTCATGACCATAAAGTAAATCAGTAAAAATAACTAGGTGAGTTTACATGAGACATTTTATTCCGGAGCTGACTAGCTCCACAGCAATTCATCACCATCTACAGGTGCGGCGCTAGCATGCCAGAGTAGCTAATTAACTCTGCTGTTAACTCCGCTCTGATAGTACTGTCCAACACAAATACTATCCTATGGTGGAGTTATTTACTCCACTGCAACACGTGTAGATAGTGATGAGGCTGGCTGAGGCTAGCCCCCACATTGTAGCACCCTCATGCCCCATCCAGCACCTCTACAGCATGAGATTAGCATTAAGCTTATTCATAAACAAGATGCTTAAGATTAGAGAAGCACTGACATACTTCAAGCATCCTCAGATGAATCTTCAAAACAGTTTGAAAATCCCAAGATACTCTGTTTTAGTTATATTTGCAATGGTTCTCTTCCTGCCTTCTGCTTTAAAGAAAAGAAAAATGCAAGAAATTCATAACAGAAAATAAGATCTGAATTGTTTGAAGTGTCTCAAACCTTTTGTCTGAAGATATATGAAGTTCAGTTTGAATTATCAAACTATCATTTGGTTCATTTATTACCCTATCTGAACCAGTCCTATCATCTCTGAATTCTGAGAGAAGTTTCAGAGTAATTTAAATGTTAATAAATTCTGAGAATCACACTCAATATTTTGAAATAAGTTTCAATAGTCTATTTTGAGGAAAATCCATTGTTAAGAGCAATTATGATGGACTTATTTATTAATTTGCAAAATGATTTCATAAGGAAGGAAGTGCTTTGGAGTTACAGAAACTCAATTTCAAAAGAGCATTCTTTGAGATAAAGGAAAGAAGCAGAAAAGTACTACAAAAGCAATTATAGCACCCTATCAATTATAATAGTAACATTGTATCAATTAACAAGACAAAATCAACTGGGCATTACACAGCCAATAATAATTGGAGATATGTGAATAGCAAAATACCCATTTGAGAGAACTAGAGAAGGATAATACAACTTCCTTCTGTTCTTTCAAATACAAGTTATATGCCTCAATAATTAATAATCTCAAAAGATGTCTGTTAGAATATATTGTTGCTCATGTTAGCAGCATTTTCTGAAACAAAATCAGACCCAAGATGGAATTATTTATGCAAACCTTTCACAAAAATATTATATTTGATATAGACTTATAAACAGGAGTGACTTATTTTTTGTATATTTGCTATAGTGATACACAGACCCTAAGAAATTGTGTCAAAATGATCAGAAATGCCATTACAATTTATAATAGCCAGATGCTTAGCTTCATCACCCTTATTTCACATGAATTAAAGATAACAAGGTATGTCATTTTGCAAGGCACTGGTAAAACCTCATCCGGGACTGGGTGTGCAGTACTGGTTACCCACATTCAAGAAAAAGGACTTCAAATAGAGCAAGTGCAAATAAAAGCCAAAAAGATAATTGTGGAAATGGAGAGTATGTCCTATGAAAAGAGACTAAAGGGACTCAGTTTGCTTATCTTAGCAAAACGAAGGCAGAGAGAGGATATGATTACTGTATATAAATACTTCAGAGAGATTAAACACCAGAGAGGAAGAAGAGCTACTTATGCTTCAGGACAGTACTGGCACAAGAACAACTGTATAAACTGGCCATGAGTATATTTAGTCTGGAAATTACCAGAATATGTCTATTCATCAGAAGAACCAGGGTCTACAACAGCCTTTCAATAAAAGTAGTGGTGACAAAAACCGCTAAGAAATTTTAAGAGTGAGCTGATCAGTGATAAGTTATGAAACTCATGCGGTTTCTAAGGTGGCAAGGAACTGCACTCAGTGACTCAGGATGTTCCTGGCAATCACAGTTGTCTTAAATGAGGCACAATGCTGGGTCTGAAATTAACTCCTGAACTCTGGACTTTCCAGATAGATTCTGATGTAAATGTCAGTATTCCAGCATACATCTAAAACAGAACTGTGAATCTCATCTGTTTGGGTATCTAAAAGCATAAGCCTTCCTCACCAATGGATCCAAACCAAAACACTGGACATGCTTATTGATGTGCTATAAATAGTATAGAAAATAAGGGAAGTTAGAAAGATACAGAGATGAGTGACTGAGGAATAGATGAACAATGGACAAGAAGTTGAATATGAGCCAACAGTGTGCCCTTGTTGTGAAGAAAGTTAACAGCATGCTTGGCTGCATTAGTAAGAGTGTGGCCAGCAGATTGAGGGAAGTGATTATTTCCCTCTATTCGGCCATGGTGAGGCCACATCTGGAGTTCTGTCTACAGAAAGGGCATGGATAAACTGGAGAGAGAATAGCAGATGGGCAAAGAAAATGGTTAGGACCCCAAGGAACATGACTCATGAAGAGAGGCTGAGGCAACTGGTCTTATTTAGCCTGGAGAATAGAAGACTAAGCGAGGATTTAATAACAGCCTTCAACTATGTGAAGTGGGGGTTTGAAAGAGCATGGAGCTGGCTATTTTCAGTGGTGGCAGCTGACAGAACAAGGAACAGCAAGGGAAATTTAGGTTAGGTATTAGGGAAAAAAATCATTCCCACTCGGAGGGTAGTAAAGCACTGGAACAGGCTGCCCAGAGACATTTTGGAATCTCCATCTTTAGAGGTTTTTAAGACCAAGGTAGATAAAGCCTTGTTTGGGATGATATAGTTGGGGATGGACCTGCTTTGAGTAGGGGATTGGACTAGATGTCCTCCTGAGGTCCCTTTCTATGATTCTATGAATGCCTCCAGTCTCTGGAGGAGTTGGGAGGATCGGTATATAAGACTTGTTTCAGAGTTTCACCTTTAGAAATATATCTTGAATACTTTAAAATCTGGAAGTGTTTGGATGCAACATGCTGAATTTGCCACATTTCTGTTTAAAGTGATCTCATTTACATACCAGCATCCACCGTGCTTTCATATATCTTGCAGTGCTATTGTTTGACTTCTTATAAATTTAAAGGCATTGACTGCAGGGGAAAAACATTTTTCCCCTGTTGTCTTTGTAAACGGGAAGGACGCAAAAATTTTAGCTTCAGCAAATAAAGATAAATCTTACAAGGAACCATATGATGTTCAGTATGTTCACAACATAATTAAAGTAAAATGTCAGTGTATTTCAGATAACCCAGGATCATTGTCTGTACTGCAACAGTTAGAATAGGGGTTTATTTTAAGTTCTAACATACAACATGAAATGTTTTTAATCTGGATTAAAGACATTCTTCTTCAAAGGCTCCAATGAATGCAGGATGCAGACAAATGCTCCTGTACTGGATGGGAAGGAAAATAAATACATAAATATAGTACACTAAAAACTGGTCCAGCTTCTAAGCGGGCACATATACACATGCCCATACAGCAACATTTCTACTGCAGCCCATTCTGCACCATACACTGGGCACATACATAGCAGTATGCTATAAGGAGGGAGTGTGCTGCTATAGCGAAGTAGCTGTCCGTCACATGTAGATGCACATGGTTGCTACATCGCCGTTGTGCATTGCTACAGAGACATAGCATAACATGTAGACGCACCCAGCATGTGACAGCATAAACCAGATATGAACTTGAACCAGGTTCTGCAAAATCCTGCACCTGAATGCCCCAGACACTAAACTTTGGATCTAGACTTTGTAACTCTGACCCTTTTTAGATTTAAGATAGCTTAAACTCAAAGTGTGTCCACATTATGTTTCTTTTGAAACTATTTTCTAAAAACACATTCAAGAGTCAGACATGGCTCACAAGGTAGCTTCCAGTACGATACTGATTTCATTGATGTGTATAAAGTGATGTGGTTACAACATGGACAGGGCTGCAAGGTGATGATGAATCCCGTAGGGTACACTGTAATGAGTCCTTGTGCTCTGACATGGAAATTATTCTATGGACAACATACTTTTAGGGGAGCTGGACCTAGAATCATTATCCTGCATTTCCAAATTACACACAACTGCTATTTGAACTAAAAAGCATTTCCATAATCAGCATTAAGTCTCTGTAAGTAGGGAAAAGTGAATGGCAGAGACTAAATACAGGGGCAGTCAGGATAATTTTCTTCCACTGGGATGATGGAAAGATTCTTTAATCAGTTTTGTACTTCTCCCCTTTGTACTTCTCCCATCCTTTCTCTTCTAAACAACATACCTACAGGAGAGAAACCTGTGCATATATAGTAATTTGCTCCCTAGGAATCAAGACGGTGTCCCTATCCTCCTTCTCCCTTATTTTCCGTCTAGACTGACAGAGCCAGCAGGTTACAACACAGCACAACAAACTACTAAGAAGGCATCCTTCTACCTCAGCAATTCACATATATAGGGATCAATGCCAACTACTAAAAGTAGATGCAAATACAAGGCAGTATAAGGAATGTGATAACAGCCATTTATCTTTTTTTTTTATGGTGGCACCTTCAATATAACTTATCTGAGTATTTATCTGAAAAGATTGCAATTTTACTTCTAATCCATACGCACTTGTTTGATTACATTTTTAGTACCCAAAAGGGTGACTCCTTATGATATATATAAATAGAATTTCCCCCAGAAATTGTAATGTTTCCATTGCCAGTAAGGACTTGTCATGGTAATATTATAATATGGCCACTGGGGCTTGCACAACTACCATATTGCATTCTGGCCACATGCTTTCTTGTCACAAAAGGCAAGACACGTGCTAGTGGGTTTAACCCATAACAAAATGGATTTATATTAAATCTCAGGAAAAAGGTCCTAATTGTAAGAACAGCAGGATACTGAAACAGCTAGAGGAGCTGGGGAAGATCATTCACTAGAGGTTGTCAAGGAGGCCTAGGATAAGCACCTGATGCTGATGGTTTCTGATGGTTCAGAAACAAGAATCCCTGAATCTGCATGGCATTAGAAGAAATTATCCATGAGATCCCTTCCAACGATATGATTCACAGGTAGCATTAACAAGTTTACTACATTTTAGCTTTCCTCTCCTTGTTCATTTGTATCTTTTCTTTCCTTGGATGGCCTTCTCATTCAGCAGTCCTTGTGGATTTGCTCCATCCCTTTTTGATGTGGTAACAGAGTTCAGGGTCTTTAGCTAGATATCACAATCTTTAAAAATCCGGATGCATTACAGAAGACATAGCCTATCTGTGTAGTGTCACAACCCAAGGGTGTGATTTTTTTTGTGTGCGCTTTGGCACTGCTAACTTATTTCCCGCCACTCGGAGCTTTCTTTGCAGGGTGCATTTCTTAGTTGCAAAGAGAAATGCACAGTGCAAAGGAGTTCCCGCCACCCGCATGCAAATTTGTGTCCCACTATTGGCCAGTTCTAAATTATTCCCACGTGGCGGCTAGTGATTGGCTTGCTAGCCGTATAAGAGGCTTGAGCGGTTTCTGCCCAAGTTGGAGAACTCCGAGGAGAACCCCGCAAGGGAGGGCTCCACAACCATCTGGAGGAGGAGGAGGGCTTCACGTCTTGTGAAGATCTCTAAGCGCTGCGGAGCCTATCGAGCCCAGCGTGTACCTTAAGAAGGCTACAGGGGTCTGATCAACCTCTGGCCTCTCCCCGTCGCCGAACGATCCATCGCTGAACCCCTTCCCTGCGCGCAAGTTCCACGGAGCCTAGCAAACTTCGTGTGAGTGTATCCAGAGCTCTTCTCCGAGTTGTTTTCTTCGGTTGACACGACGGGCTTGCGTGTTTAGATCCTTCAACTGGATTGGGCTAGAGGTTCGCGTGGAAGGAACTCTTGTCCGCCTCTCTTCTTTTCTGTCTGTAACCGCAACCCAAGCAAGTTTTCCTGCCTACACCGCGACCATCTATGGTGTAAGTAAAATAATCTTTAATCAACCGCTAAGCGTCCGTGCCTAATTCTAGTCCACCAGCCTGCGTTCCCCGACCCGCGTGCCAGGGCTGCTGGCCACAGCCCGCCGCGCGCCCCCGAGGGCCTCGGACCACTCCCGGCCCACACATGTAGGTTTGGATTTCTTCTTATTTTCCACTCTATTCTTTGCCTTTGAGTATAATGTTAGCATGACCTGTGCTAGAAATACACACGCACAAACTTTTCCTGACCAACTTCAAAGTGGCCGGGGAACAACGGGGAACAATGACCTAAAGGGCCATACCAGAGAGAGCTATGCTCCCCACAGGCTGTACCAGAGAGATCCACAGCCTTCCTGGGTTACACAGATGCCCCCCCTGGGTTACACACCTGCCCATGATCACACCCATTAGGTGTCTGTAACCCTCACCACTGCACTGTGTGCCCATGATACCTCCTGCTACACTGCTACACTGTGCACCTATATGGGCATCCCACTGCTGCACTGTGCACCTGAAACCCCTCCCCCAACCCTCCTCCATGCCCTGCTGTGCCACCCTGCCCAAGGTTCACTCAGCTCCCTGGAGTGGGGGCAGAAAGTAGCCCCCCACGGAGGGAGGGGGAGTCCAGAGACTTGGCCTGCTGTTCCAGCCACAGTGATGGGGGCTGGTCAGGAGCCTCAGGCCACAATTTAACCCCTCTCAGGCTGCATTCAGTCCATGGAACACCAACTGGACACCCATAAGTTAAATTCCAGTCTAGCCATCCTTCTACCCTCATCCTCCAGGATATGAAGTTACTCTATATATAATTTCTAAGTTGAGCATTTCTTGCTAGTAGCCAGTGTGTAATACTAAATTTTCCAGACATTTTGATTCCTTATTTGATATGAATCTTTTATCTGGTTCACTGATTTTCATTCTGCTTTTTTGCATATCATGACTCTCATGGTTTTGTGCTTGGGGTCCAAAAGATAAGGCTGTTCATACACTGTTCTGTTGATCTGTTTCTGTATTTTGCAAGGGTTGTTAAACTTAGGTCTTTGCTGGAGATGGGTTAGAAATGTGTTTGTTTAAACACTTTAGTCTTTCTACATCTGTTCTGGGTGGTCATTTTTCTTTTCGTGTGACAGGATGCAAGTGACAGCTCTAAACATCCAGATATAGATGAAACGGGGACCCGATTACACATAATATGAGGCTAAGCCACAAAGTTAAGTTCAGATCCAGACATGGATCCCACAGATTTTTGTGAAGGTTTATTTTTCAATTGGATCAAAATCTCTCTCAAGTTAAGAGCCTGAGGTTTTGGTTCAGCTCAAATTAAGAACTGGGTCAGCTTCAAACTTTGCTACAACTGCAAACTTCCTCTTCATTCAAGACTTTGCTATGTGCCCTCCTCTAATTTATTACAGTATTTCTTGTATCATTTTCTGCTTCCATTCTCTAAAGGGATGCAAAGACTCCCAGTAGGAATCAAAACAACTTAAACTATGGTAATTTCATGGAAAGTAAATAATTGGATTTATATCTTCAGGATATTGTCCCTCTCAAAGTACTTCAATGAATGCTGTGAAATTCTAATTTTTCACTAAACCTGAGAGCTTTTTATGAAGACAAAACATGACAAATGAAAGACATTTTGGCACTGACTTCTAAGTAACATTTTTGGGGTTTTTTAATTCTAAAATGCCTGGTAATGGCTTCCTTTCTGGAAGCATAAATGGTAAATATAAAACAAGGGCAGAATTATAGAAGCTGAGTCTTGAGACAATTCTTAAATGTGATTTTTTTTCCTCCTAAATTAGATGATGTTCCTGGAAACAAAAATAAAGTCACTCTCATAAGTGTAGAATTTATAGGAACAAATTAAAGCTTGGATGTTGTGAAAGAAGAGGCCAGCTGCAACTGAATCAATGCAAAAAAAGATATGGAAATAAGCCCTCTAAAATATCCCTGGTGTATTATTACACAATTCATCAAATATAGAATCCTTTTTATTAATTCATTGTTCTAAAAAATCTAAAAATTCAGCCTGAGAGTTTGGATCTCTTAATAATCAACACTATTAATAACACATTTATAATTATTAGGTGTCCATTTGCACTCAGGGTGATCTCTTGTTTGAGCATTGTGCTTTTTGGATGCTTTAAAAATGTTTCAGGATTTAAATTTCCCCCTTTTTTGTCTTCTGACACTTCTAATTACCTAATAGCTCTATTCACAAGAACAGCAGCTGGTGCCTGCATAACACAAGAAAGAAGAGTATAAATAATATTGTATTTTATTTATAACACATGCTTGATATAGAATCTGGCAAAATGCTTTCCAGTTAGAGGTAGAGAGAATGCTTCATAAAGTGAGGTGCAGAAATTCTCAGAACATCAATAGAGGTGGAAATGCATAATGGAGAAAGCACTAAAATGATAGCAAGAAAAGGGATGATAGCAAGAAAAGGGAGAGACTGGAAGGATTCAGGAATAAGTGGGAAAGGCAACTGAGAGTTTGTGGAATAGTTGGGGCACTAAGAAATAGCATAGGGAAACAGGATAAGGCTGAATATTATTTGCTAAAGGGACATCAAAGGGAGAAGGAAACAGAAGGATGTGAAGAGTCATAAGGTATGGATTGGTAGCAAAGAATTAGAGGGTGAAGGAAGATGAATAACATGATTATGAGTGAGTGTTAATACAGTGGAAAGGTAAAGGCATGGAGAATAGAAAGATAAAGTATAGTCCCAAATTAAATGAGTAAAGAGGATTTAGTAAGGTTTGGAGATGTGACTCAATAGCAGGAAGGAGAGAAAATGGTCAGAAAAGAAAGTATGACGTAAATGAATAGCAGAACTGAGGGTACCAGAGAATTTCTTAGGAAGGACTGGACTGGATGGAGAGAAATTAAAGATAACCCTTGAAAGATACTGAAAACCAAGAGGACAAATCTTAATCAGATTAAAAGATAAACAGAAAACAAAGGGCACGAAATAGATAATCATAGGCATAATATGATCCTGTTTCCTGGATCAACAAAATAGTCTATAGGTCTCTGGTCCTTATCAGGTTTTCAAAGTAGAGATTTAGACTGCTAATTAGAGCCTAGTTAGAAAAATAAAGATTTCTGAAAATTCACAGTGAAAGAAGGAATGACTATAATAGCTGATGGAAATGAAAGTAAACCCACATTTACTTTCTCCTCCTACACTCCAGTTGAAAGAAGCAGTTGTGATTATTAAGTAAGAATTATGTCTTGCTCAACACTGGAAATAACAACAGAGTCTTAGCTAAAGAATGATAGGAATCAAAGGTGTGAGATATTAATATATCTTTAACCAAAAGCACCTTATTGGCTTCATCTTTGACGTGCTTTGTTGTAAGAAGCAGTTAGAGTATGGCCAGGAACAAACTTAGTACTTCAAAGCAGAAAGTTACAGAAGAGAGTGAGGATTCATATAATATTAGTATCATAGGGCATGTAGGCTACAGATCCATACAACTTATTACCATGTTCAGACTGGAAGCCAGGTATGTAGGGCACTTACACAATTGTGGGGAGCCTGCTCCGATGCACTGGAAATCACATAAATTGAAGCACTCTGCCTCTGCTGATAAAATGGTGGTGGTACGCTTTGAACTAAAACACATTTGATGGACCTTACTTCAAAGCTCACCACCACCATATTCTCAGCATGGAGGCATGCTGTGCCACTGATGCATGTGACACACAGGCACTTTTAATTAACCCAGATTGCTAATTAAAAGTACCTAGTGCTGCATTCGGAAACACACGTAAAAATGCTCTAAGAGTACTGTAGTTCCTAGAAGTACATGGATATATTTGGCTATAGCAAGAAAGTTGGGGTGGGGGGGGGCAGGGGACAGGTGGACTAATATATTAATTAGGGGTGCTCAACTCCTGGCCCATGGACCAGATCTGGCCCCTGGAGCAGTCTCATCTGACAGCAAAAGAAACCCTTGACCCATAGGGCTTGTGTAACTTTCTGCTTTGACTCATCTGGCCCATAGGGTTTCTGTAACTTTCTGTTTTGAAGTATAGTGCTAAGTTTGTTCCTGGCCATTCTCTAATTGCTTCTTACAACAAAGCATTTCAAAGATGAGGTCAATCAGGAGCTTCTGGTTAAAGATATATTAATATCACATGCCTTTGGTTTCACTATCATTCTTTAGCTTAGACTCTGTTGTTATTTCCAGTGATGATCAATATATAATTATTTCTGTGGGGAGCCCCATGGGCTGTGGCCTTTCCTGTTGTATCAGGCCCACAGGGTGTTACAGGTCTAATCCTGGCATTCAGGGGCTGTATGGGCTCAGAACAGGTCCCCCCCAGAACCCAGTTCTAGCCAGTGCAGGCCTCTGGGGCCCCATATGGCTTGTGGAGGCACGGGGCCCCAGGGCCCATTCCTGGTAGGCATAGAAGACACTGGGCCCCAGAAGGTGATCCCAAGTAGGTAGAAGTATAA
The DNA here is from genome assembly GCF_000455745.1 of Alligator sinensis. NCBI lineage: Eukaryota > Metazoa > Chordata > Crocodylia > Alligatoridae > Alligator > Alligator sinensis. Next base: position 1,565,639 of record NW_005841881.1, on the reverse strand, counting down.
AACAAATTTTATATTAGAATTTTTGTTTGTTTGTGTGTTTGTTTTTAAATACTATAATACTGGGGCGGGGGGGTGGGGTGGAAAGGGAGCTAACTTGAAATACCAGCACTAGAGACCAAAGTCTTGCTTTTGTCCAGTAGCCAAGTACAGCCTGGACAGCAAGGTAAGCTTGCTCAATCAGTGTGCCTACATCTGTCCTCATAAAACCACCTTTGAGGGATGTGGAATAGTTAATTTTCTTTGTCCATTGTTGATTTAGATAGCTGAAAACTAAAATTAGTCAACTTATTTCATGGTCCTTTGCCCCATTTTACCTTCTTCCTGAGCACAAATGGTATGTAACACTTAGAAAGAATAGATCTTGTAACAAAATTAAGTATGTTTGAAATAGTGATATAATTTTAATGTAAGATAAAACTAATTTGATTGAATTCTTTAGCAAATACATGATTTATCTTGCCTACAGTGTCATTTTAGAGTCTAAGCTGCTTCAGCATTACATCTTTCTGTCCCTAACGTGTCTCAAGAGTTGTATTCAATGTTTTGAAATGACTTTGAATAATCCATTTATTAGTAAGTATTTATTTGTGTGTTTATTATTTTTCAGGGTTTTTTTAAGGTCATTTAATGAAAACTGTAGTTAACAGTTCATTTCTCTAGCAAGCTGGGAATAAATTACAATGTCATTAAAGCAAGAGTGGCAGAATGCACAATTAATGACTTGTAAAAGTATGTTAGTAAAACCATGCAGGAAACAATGAAATTAATAAAGCCGTAATGCAGTTAGAGCTGAAATTTGTATTCTGCAAGAAAACATGCATCAGTCTTAGTTTTAATGCTGAGCTAACATAATACTTTAGGTTGGATTTAAGGTCTGCACCAAATTTTGTACAAGAATTTTTTTTTACTTAACACAGGAATGCAGCCAGTTCTGGGGTGCAATGTGACTACTCAATAATAGTGCAAGAAAACTCAGACAACAGTTTAAGACAAATCCTCAGTTGGTGTAAAGTGCTGTAGCTCCAGCATCCATATGCTTCAATGGCACAATTCTTCTTTACATCAGCCAAACATCTGGCACCAATAGTGCAAATTAGGGCTGTGCGAAGCTTTGGTTACTGATTCAATTCGGAGGAGATTTGGCCCTATTTGGCGGCCAAATCTCCGAATCTGAATTGAATCAGGAGACCCATTAATCTCTCCAAATCGAATAGGAAGCCGCTGATTTGATTCAGAGAGATTCGACGATTCAGACATAGACACAGCTTTATATGTTTTTTCTACATATCCCAAGGCAAGGTACCAGAAGGCTTTTGAACGCTGAGATGGTGGGGCAGATGAAGTGTCCCATGGGAGTGTGGTGGGGGTCCCGAGTGTGCTCGGTGGCAGACCCAGAAGTTAACCAGAAGCAATTCTGGTCCACTTCTGGGTCTGCCGCGGAGTGCATGGGCCCTCTGTATCCCAGCTTGGTGAGTGGTCTCCTGGGTCTGGGGGGGCACATAGGGTCCACCCACAGCCAATCACTGAGCTGGTAGCATTGTGACATTGGAAATTAAGAATGCATCCTTCTCATCATCCCTATTTTCTTGGACGTTGGTAATACAGAGAGAAGTCAGGTGGGGGGAATATAATTTTGAAAACTGGACTATGTTTTGAACTCTATGGATGAAACCCCTATTCTTTATTTCCCCTCTATCCACATGAAATCCGTTATTTTTGTGGGGGGAGGAGTGAGAAAGGTCAGGAGGGGGAAATCACAAATCATTTAGACCTTAATTTTACCTCTCATTCACAACATGATATTTGAGTAACATGAAGCTCTATGAAGAGATATTGATTCAAAAGGGAAAGAACTCATAAGTGAACTATAACCCACTTCCTATAGGGAGTGAAATATTCCTGCTATAGACAGTTTGAGAGATTAAGTTCAGATTAAGAGCATTTCTGCAATCCCTACATTGGTCAGCTCATAAACCTCTTTACCTTAGTAGAGAGTAAACATTTCCACCGGCTTTGCTGGCAGAAATAGGTAATATGCTAGCATCCACAAAAAGGGAGTAGGGTGGGGAGGGGAGCAAGATAGAAAGAATGAACACCTATTAAAGGAAGAGCAAATTTGATGTGGAGAATTTCAGCAAACTCTTTTGTGATCAGATAAATTCATTTCTCTTTTCTTTGTATGCTAATGAAAAAAAATTCTCATTTGGGAAACTAAGCTAAATTACTAGTTTCATCAGTGCTAATGCCTCCCATAACAGCACTGCAAAGGACACAGGAGAAATAAAAGTGTTTGAATGTGAGTCATACTGGCTGCACTTCATTTTGCACTGAGTGGGTAGTGATGGCAAACAGCTCTGCCTGAGCCTGAGAATAAACATATATTAGTTAGGTAGCTGTTAGCAACATATATTTTACAATTATGATAAACCTTTAGCTCCTAAGAAAAATTGCAAAGTGGGAGGGAATTGCTCAAGAGTGAATGCTTGCCTACAAATCTCTTAAGTGGAGCTGGAGAATGGGTTGTCTATAAGGGTATGACACAATTGAAATGGAGAATGAGCATATTGTGTTCATTTTTTCATCGTGTGATATTATTTAGATGTATGATATTTGGGTTTCTAGACTAAAAATTGTGATTATTCAGAGATAGTACAGGAATAATGTACAAACTAGGGCCACATGAACATGCAAATAGGGCTGTCTTCTAAAGCACCCAGGGTTGACCTAGTTCTGCCTCCATGACCATTGACTGATTTCAGTCAAGGCAGAGTTCCACTGTCTGAGCAGTTCTGTATACTATTCTTATAGCACATGTATAGTGAGCTAACAACCTGAAGTTCCCAAGAAGGGAAGAGGGGCACAGCTTATTCTAGACCCTACTCAACTGAGCTAAAGCTCAAAGGTAGCCTTAGACCTAACTTTACTGTCCTAATTTCAGAGCTGTTGTTAGTTTTTTATAAGATCTCAAATGACTGAATTATGTATTTGATCAATAATCAGGAGTGCTAAATGAATTATTGCATTTGATTGAGAACTGAACTCTGAAAGATACCTGCTTTTTGAACAGATAACTCTTTCTCCTCCCTTCCCTTACTGATTCTGAGCATTTCTAATATACATCAGCATGGCATAGATGTACCACTGATACAACCAGTTGTTAGCTGTTCAGATACTTATTTATGTGAGTTTTTTTGGGTTTCCAAAGAAATAATAAAGAAGGTAGCTGCCACATCTTTCACATGTCTACACAATTTTCATCTGTCTCCTGTGGCATGCCTTCACTAATTTCTCAAACAGAATTCTTCACCTTTTATTAGCAGTTGTATGTCTCTGAAATGTTAGAGTCCTTGTATATGCCACAAAATTGGCCTTTAAAGCATCTTAAATGCCCTTTTGAACCGCTTTAATGGTGTTGCTGTTTGCACATTTGGCAGTGTATTCTGCTTTAAAGGGGTTGTTGTTTGCACACTCGGCAGTGTACTCTGCTTTAAATGACTTTGGTACGTAGCAAGATAAAACACCTCGTGCACAGCTCAGGGACTGCTTACCCTACCAGCAGCTTGCTCCCTCCCATTGTTGAAGAGACAGGTAAGGAGCAGGCCCCCACCCTTATGTACATGCCACAGCGGTTTAGTTCAGTTTAATTCTCCCTAAATTGAAGCAGTGTTTTTTAAAAATCCACTGTTTCAATTTAGGGAGAACTAAACTGAATAAAACCCTCTGGTGTGTACAAGCAGCCATAAAGACTATCACAAAGAGTTTGCCAAGAACAAACTATTTTGATATGAACATAATACAACTTGACTGCTTATGTGTCTTTCCTTTCTTTTCACCAAAAACAGTAAACAAAAGAGAACCATGGGTTTTGTGACCAAGAATAGCCCTCTGCACATTTCTCTTTCTAACAAGAGGGGTTTTGGTTTTTGTCACTTTTTTCCAGAGCTGCTGTGTGGTCAGGCCTTGGCTGTGATAGCAATGTGGTGTTTGGTAAGAAGTTAATTGAATACTATAGGTCTATGTGTTAGAGACCTCTATATGCTTCACATTTTTTGCTACTGCAAATATAATAAACCTATCTAGTGGGAACCAACTTCAGGCCTTTAGAGCAAAAGAAATATAATCTCTACCAGCTTGATCTAATGGATCAAGTCTCCAAGGTGGAAGCAGTTACAGACTTCTTATACACTTATGTGAACCAGCCACTAAAAGGGACAAACTCCCACACTCTCCTTGTGTGTCTTATACAGTCATAAAACAGTTGATCGCTAGACTCAGGCAATGGCAGAATACTAAACAGTTTCCTATTACCTCTATTTTTCTTAAGCAGTCCATATGACTCTTATGTACTTGATGGACCGTTCTCTACAGCAGAGAAACTCCTTTAGTGGGAATATTTTTGCCTTCCACAATATCGCTTTTTTGCCTGATTTAATGCAGGTATTCGGACTAAATTCTCTCACCTCTCAGAAGTGGGAAAAAGTTTGGGGAATAAGGTAGACTGAGTCTCCTTTTGATGCTATTCACTGAGCCAGAGATTAAACCACGTCTCTAAACCAAGTGGCCCAGCTCCCATGTGAGCGAGTGCCCTGTTTAATAGGCTAAACTATTATTCTTTTTCTGGTCCAATGAATAGTTATTTACAGAAACTGTTTGGAATTTTGTGATAAAATACATAGTTTATCAAAAATCCCCTAACTCTGCAAAGCACCTTGAAGATGGACTATGGTCTAGGTCCCAATTATGCTGGCTGGATGTTAATTTGAGGATTTTTACTATAATAAAGAGCTTATTTTCTCCCTTATCCTTCTAGGAAGTTTTTCAGACAAAGAGAGTGAATTTTATACAATGTCAGATAGGAGCTGGACACTAGGGCTGTGTGAAACAGCATGGCTTCATTTTTATGTCTGTTTCACCATTTCGAAGGGACAGTGTTTCATTTTGTCAGGTCATTTCATCTAGTTTCGAAGCACTGTTCTATTTTGTTTCATAGAAACTGTTTCGCTGTTTTGGTGTGTTTTGAAGTTTCACCCATAGCCTATAATGGGGAATCATAAAAATGCCAAATACTTTGTCATTTCTTGCCAGATTTGGATGAAAATTGCAGGGATTGTAGCCCCTTCTGAGGGTATGAAGCCTGCCAGGTTTCACAGAGATAGGTGCAGAGGTTTCTGGGAAACTGCACCTCAAACTGTTCAAAGCAAAACTCATGCCACTTGCCAGCAGCAGCAGCCTCCACTCATCCAGTACACAGATCTGGAGATCCGCACCCCTGGCAAGGCTGCTGGGCTGTGCTGGACTCCTCCCGGGGGTGCAGGCCCCCAGATCTGCACACCGCAAGACAGGAGGCTGCTGGTACTGCCTGGGACCGGCGCTAATGCCAAGTAAGCCCAGCTTCAAAACTCAAAACATTTCAAAACTTTCAAAACATTTTGAGTGCCCTCAATATAAGCATTTTTAGGGCATTTTTAATGAGAACAATTTAAAGTTTGTGGTTATTTCTATCAACATTCATTTCATTAGTATAAAAGTATCTATTTTTGTGAGCAAAAGACATTTCATCTCAACTTTTTCATTTTTATTCATTTTATTTAGAAGTGGATATTATTTTTATATTAATTTCAAGACTCTATATATAATTTAATATTACCAGTATTAACATTTTGGCATTATCGAAACAAAATGTTTTGTTAATTCCAAATTGATTTCTTGTAAAGGAATTGAGCCAAGGGAATTTCAAAATGTAGAGTATTATTATTTTTAATTTCAGAATTTCCTGGGGAACTGAAATGATAGTTTCCAGCTAACCTTCCTCTTAGTCAATGCTGCAGTGGGTGACTGTTCTTCCAGAACTTTGCCAGACAGTTTATGTCCTCGAGAATACACTTTTAATTGCAGTTTAGATACTATGATGATAGGTGCTTTACAAATGTAGATCCTTTTGGCTACAATATTACGGTGTAATAGTGAATCACTTGTTATTTGTCTATGCAGATTTGATTCAGCAAAATATTTAAGGAAGTTCCGTACTTTAAATAGGCACCAACTGACTCTTTAAGTGTTTAAAATTAGAAGCGTGCTGTACCTTGCTGAAACAGGACCTTAAAGTGTAAAGCTTTTATAAGTTATAAAAATAATTCCAAGTATATAATGTAAATATTTAAGGTGGATAGTACCTTATAAAGAAATGCAAAGTAAAAATACAGTGTAGCAATATTTTTTATTGAAAAAGTAAACATTATAAAGCAATATTATTTAGTTAATTTTTAATTTCAGCCCGGTTAAATCCAAGTGTCTTTTTACAAGCATAATGATCTCTATATATTTAAAATGAAATGTTTAACATTTATGTTCTGAGGAGCATGGTGGCAGGGATTTGCTGGCCTAGCTATCTGCTGTTAAAAGTCATTACATGGCAAACATGAAAGTGAATTCTCAGGAAAACTACATATTATACTGTCAAATATAAAACCGATGGGTCAATCAGATTTTTTTCTTCTCTCAGTCTTCCAGATTCTTTCAGAAGCACATCCAACAAAATAGAAGGCAATTTTAAAAACTGCTGTCCATTGCTTTATTACGTATTTTCTTTTTCAGTAATTATGCGGAATTTTTGGAAGTCTCAGTCTACTTTTCACACTTTCCTCATCATTGCTTTCATACAAACTATGGCTAGGTACAAACTTGCACTTAATGTGCTTGAAGGACACAGAAAGCTCTTACAGCCCTAACAGAACAGACGTTCACAACACATAAGGCACTTTAAAAAAGATGAATCTGACTCTAAGTTAATGCTGGATGGATGTGTGCTAACCTAAGCACTTTCTGTTAGAGCAATTTATCAAATGTCTATGCCAGATCCCATCGAGAGTTTACTAAAAATGTGATTGCCACCATCCCAGGCAATGTTTCACAGGGTTGCTCTAGCCCCAGGCAGAGCTTGTTTGCTCTGCCCAAGTGCTGGGCTGACCCCACCCCTTGGCTGTCACTGATGTGAATCACTGACAGCGTCTGATCCCAGCCCATGTGCAGCCTGACGGGGGGTGGGAGAAGGGGGGGTTTCTGTCCCCACAGTCTCCCCAGCTTCACAGTCCCCACACCAGCTGGGGCCTGTTAGCAGTGGCTGGGGGAGGTAAATGGAGGGCGAGGGAACCCCTGGCACAAGCCTCCTTCCCCTCAGCTTGCTGTCTTGGGGATCAGGAGGTCCAGGCTGGGTCCATATGGCAGGGGAGCTCCATTCCCCCCCCCGCCTCCACCTGAGCAGCCTGGCAGGTACAGCTAGAAGCTGCATGGCAGGGGTGCTTTTGCTTTTTGCCACACTGGGACCGTGGCTGGGGTGGTGGAAGGGAGCCCCTCTGCAGCTTGTTGCCTGGGGTTGGGGGGTTTCTGGGCCAGGTCCATGCAACAGGGTGCCGGGGGGGGAGCTGCTTTGGCAGCCTCCTGGGAGGTGTACAGGAGTGCCCCCTGCCTGCTGGCTTTGGCCAGTGCAGGCAGGCACCAAGCCTTCTCCCCTCCCCCACCTCTCACCGAACAGTGAACATCTGTTTGGTTGAAACATGCTGTAATTTATAGCACTTTATGGAAAGTACAATAGTTAGAGAACTTTCTTCCAGGGGTTTTTGAACATCTGTACTTAGCCTATATGATTTTTTCCTTCTACAACTCTAGTGAAGATAATGGAGTTTCCTTGGGAGGAGGAGGGGCAGAAAAATTTGCCCATGGTTATGACTAGGCACAAGATTTCTTTCCTAATCTATGTATGCCATAACATAATTTCTGTGATGGAGAGGGCACAACTTTTTAAATGGCAACTAACTGCTTATTTTTGTTCTGACTTCACCAGCTCTTTTATTAATGTGCTGGTAGAGCTTTTTGTCTAACTGCACCTTCTGTGTTACTGATTGCACTTTGTGTAATGGCACATCTATTTTGGGGATTTTGAGTACAGTGTAAGCAGCAGGTAACAAATCGGCCAGCACATGCATGCCCATTTCAAACTGAGAGCAGTAGCCGCTCACCTAAAGAAAGAGCACTTAACATGCTATTTTAGGGTTGGGTCCAGCTCCTCTTTCCTTCTCTCTCCTGTTTTCTTGTTCAGTTCCCTGGATGCCTTCTTCAAATACATAAAAAGGCTGACCTACCTCTGCTAGTTCCTGAAGTTATTCAGCTAGACTTTTTCATACTTGAACTTTGCCAACAGCCTTAGGTTGGGGCTGGATTCTCAGTTACACTGTCACACTCCCTTATTCTCCTCTCCATAACATTTCATGTTTTAAAAGAAGCATAAAAATTAATATTGCTCTCCCTATCTTCTGAGTACTTAAAGATAGGTATATATTTGTGCTTGAAAGACTCATATTAGATGAGCTGCACTAAATACACACAACTGCCCTTGTTGTCAGGATGGACTGAAGTTATACAAGGTATCTGTGCTTTGTTCATTCACCCATTTTTAAAAACATTTTTCTCCATGAGGGCATTTACAGTGCGTGATGACTCTGTGTGTGTGAGTGTATTTATATCACTGAATGGTTTGCATTTCATGAGTGCATGCATTTTATACTGCATACTTGCCACAGATATATTTGGAAAAAAATGATTTTCTGTAACTGAGTGAAAAAAAACAAACAAACCTGGAAGGATTGGCATAATCATGCAATCATACGATTGAGGGCTGTGCAATCAATGGTATTTTACTTACAGCCAAATAAGGGGAAATGAGCAGAGGGTTGTGTCTTCAAAATAAATAAATAAATAAAACAGACTGGTTATATATTATAAGGCATTTCAAGTTGGTGTCACTGTTTCTTTGAACTCTGGGGCTCATATTTGTCGCTCAGTCAGGTAGCCACAGTTGTATCATTTTAAACTTTTTTTTTGGTGTAGCTCCTAAGAGCAAAAAACTGAGCTGTCAGTCCCGCCTCGCAGCAGAAGTAACCAGGGAGTCCCAAAAGGACTATATCATGTGCTATTTGCATTCACTAGTAGCTGAACCAACAGCTTGATTTACCTGTTCACTAAAGGTGTTGAGAAAATTTATCTGTCCCCACTAAGCAATAGCATAACTAGAGGCAGGCAATCGGGACAACATTCCTAAGCAATGAATTAGATTGTGTGGGGTATAAAATTAGTGGCAGACACCACCACAAGCCCTGCTGCTCGGGGTGCAAGCAGTGCCAGTTATGCCTCTGCCACTATGGTCTCAACTCTGTGAGGTGCTGGGTGTGTTTCATCCCAATGAAGTCTTTGTAGTTAAGTGTTCACCATCTCATAAACTCAAAACTTAAATGGAAGTTACTCTGAAGAAAGTGCTGAACAAATACTCTTGCATCTCCCTTCAGCACTTTGGTTTTCCACATTCCTTTAATCAGCACTGAATAATCCATATGATTCTGCATCTTTTGCATCCTCAGTTGTATTCCTTCTGTGAGTCCCTCTCTGCCAGATATCAGATGAACAGATGGTCTAATATCTGGTCAAACACTAGGAGCTAAGACTGATGCTCACACACTCCTATGTATTCTCCTCACTTTCAGTAACTCTCTACTGCTTTGTTTGGTCATGCTCCATGAATTTGGTCGATCTGGATAATCAATTTACCTACCAATCCATGAGCAAGCACTGATTAGGAGGAAAATGGAAATTTTAGACTGAATTAATAAAACTTACTATTACTGTATTTGGAACAACTGCTGCAAGCCCAGGCCATAACATATTAATTTCATGTAATTAAGCTCACCCACAAGGAAAATGTCTGTAACATTAACCACCATGCCAGTTCTGCAGTGTACACTTTCTAGTCTTACAGAATGACCACACTGAGGTTGGCATCCATTCAACTCTCTGTGCTTTGTTTTCCTGAAGACAAAGCCTGAAACTGATAAACAAAAAAGGGAATGAGGACTGTTCTTGTTTGCTTCATCTTCCTATGTCTTTTCTTTGTCTGGAAAAAGGATGTGTGCTGGGATATAATACAGGTCACTGTAGTGAATGTAGCTTATAATGAGATAAATTAACTAGTTTCAACTAACTAGCTTAGGAGGTGTAGCCACATCAACATGTATAGATCTTAGCACAGATTACAACCTCTCCAAGAAATGAGGTAAATACTCAAGCAGGTTTTGCAGATCATAATAGTCTCTACACTGCTATGGTTACACTGTTAGCAACAAATGAAATAATACTTTAAAGATAGCTTGGGACATGTGTAGACAAAATGGAGGCCCTAGATTGAAGCAATGGGTTTTAAAAAACACAGCTTCAATTTAGGGCTGATTAAACCCCCATGTTGTGCACACATCCTGCTGATTTACCTGCCTCTCCGGCAGGGAGGGGAGGGCGAGCTGCTGGTGGGTGGAGCGGTACCTGGGCTGCAGGTGGGGCTGGTGCTTCCCTCAATGGCAGCGGTGGCCTGCCCCCAGGTGGCACCCACCCACAGGTACCTGGCTTGGGTGGTCCCGGGGAGCACTGCAGCTGTGGAAGGAAGCACTGGGTCCCTACGGAGCTCAGGCAGGCAGGCAGGCTCCAAGGGGGTGGGGGGAAAGATCAGGCTCACTGCTTTTCTTGGGCAGAGCCTGCTTTCCCAGACTGCTTCCATGCTGCCTGCAGAGCTTCCTGCAGAGCCTCGGAGTGCTTCACTCCATGGCTGTAGGGGCAGCAAACAAAAACTCCTCAAAAGAGTTTTAGTTTAATGCACCCCAAGTCATTAAGGTGCATTACACCGCCAAATTTCCTACAGCAGCTGGAATTAATGCACAATATACCACTGAGGCATGCAAACACTGACACCATTAAGGTGGTGCAAAAGCACTTAGCCCACTTTAAAGTGTTGTGTGCGCACACCCCCTGTTTTGTCTACACACAGCCTTGGACTACTGTATTATGTCTTCATGAGTTGAGGTCACTGAAGTGACTGAAGCATATACATAGCCATAATTATCAAATGACCAAATGATTAAATCTAGTAGGTAGTCACACAATATCATGTCACATTTGCAATCATCTTATTTGAGGGTGATTTCTATCACAGCTCATTGATGAGTATCAAGATAACTTAAGAGTCCAATCCTTGAGAGACAGATCTGTCTGCAGAAGTTGCAGCTCACTCTGCAGAGGAAAGTAGCTGCAGGCTGGGATTCTTCTCCTTCTACTCCTTCTGCTTTCTCTTGTCTGCTTCAGGGGCAATATGCTTTACTTCCAAATGGGCTGCCACTTGGTTGAGGATGTGATGCCATTGCAGTTAGGCAGCAGCCAGCTCCTCCCAACTCTTGATGTCAGCATCCATTTTCTTGAGGTATGTCTTCAATGTGTTCTTGTAGCATATCCTCTGGACACTTTGAGATCTGAGGTCACTGCTATGCTGGGAGTAGACCACTTGTTTTGGGAGTTGAGAGTCAGGCATTAGGAAACAATGTCAAGTCCAGTAAAATTGGTGCTTGAGGATTACAGACTCAGTGCATTGGTTTGAGTAAGGAAGCTGATATCTGAACAGTGATCTTTCCATTTGATGTGAAGGATTTTATGATTATCATTGATGATACCTCTCCAGGCTCTTGAGGTGATAATGGTAGGTCACCTAAGTTTCACTTCTATAAAGGGGAGTGCAGATGACAACTTCTTTGTAAACCTGGATCTTGTTGTTTTTTCCAGATATAATAATCAGTAAAGATGTGCTGAAGTAATTTCCCAAAGAAGGCACTTGTACCTGTGCTGGGTCTCCTCATCAATGTTCACTCTCTGAGACAGGTGGATATTGAGGTAGGGGAAATGCTTAACTACCTCCAGAGTCTTTCCCTTGATGGTAATTTGCAAAGGAAGGTCACATTCATGGCTTGGAGATGGCAGAACAAGCACTTTAGTCTTCTCAATATTAAGAGAGAGGCCCAGAGTTTGGTAGGCTTCTCCCAAAAAATCCAGTTCAGTCTGGAGGTTTTCCTTAGTGGCACAAGGATGGCACAGTCATCAGCAAGTTGAAGGTCAAGTATGGTTGTTTTGAGTACTGTGGTCTTTGAGGAAAAATGACCCAGATTGAAGATCCCTCTATCCATTCAGTACTCAATGTCAATTCCAGAAGGAATGTGGTCCTTAATGTGAACCAGGATGACTGTCATAAAAACAAAGAACAGAGTTGAGATGATGATGTATCCTTGCTTGACCTCAGTTCAGATGACAAATGGATCTGCCTCTGATCCGCTACATAGAATGGCCACTGCCATTTGGTTGTGGAGGAGCTTGGTTGTGGACCTTGATGTATTTTTCAGGACATACAAATCTGGGCAGTACTTTCCACAAGGCTTAATGGTTGATGGATTCAAAGGCCTCAGTAAGGTCAATGAAGACCATATACAGGTTCTGATGTTGTTCCTGAAATTTTCTTGGACCTGGCAGGTAACAAAGATCATGTCAATTGACCCACAGGATAGTCTGAAACCACACTGAAATTCTGAAAAGGACTTCCTCAGCAATAGTTAGAAGATGGTTCAGGAGGATGTGGGCAAGGATTTTCCCTGCTATGGAAAGGAGGGCAGTACCTCAAAAGAGTTTCACATGCAGACTTACCTCCTTTCTTGAAGATACTCATGGTGTTGGCATTCCTCAGGTCCCCAGGAATCTCTTTGCTGTTCCAAATTCAAAGAATAAATTCATGGAGTCCCATTACCAGTTCCTTGTCACCAACCTTGTAGATTTCAGCGGGTATGCCAGCTGGCCCAGTAGCCTTGTTGTTCTTGGCTCCATTGATGGCATGCCAGACTTCTTCTAGGATAGTAGGGTTAGTAGGGGTCCCCTTTCAGGGTGTTTGGGGATGGACATGATGGTGGTATCTGCCACATTCAACTTTTGAACTCAAAGTTCAAAAGTGCCTCAAACTGTTCTTTCTCTCTAGTCTGGATAGATTCATTGTCTTTGAGAAGTGTTGAGCCATCCTGCATTTGCTGTAGATGGTTTTTGTTGCCTGGAAAAAAGTTATGCATGTCATGTTTGTCAGCATAGATCTCCTTGAATTTATCTTGCCACCACTGATTTTTTATTTCATAGATTCTTCTTTGAGCTTTGACTTTGAGGATTTGATAGGTCCCCTTCTTCTGTTGACCTGAGGTGTCAACTTGTCAAACAGAATGAGCCCTTCTCTCCTGGTGGAAGAGGATGTGGATTTTGAAGTCATTGTCATCGAACAAGTCTTAGTGTCAATGTGTGGTATAACCAATTGATTCAGCACAGGCTATATGGATTGCAGTTTTAAATTCCTTCCAGAGTTCCTCAATGTTGCTTTCATTTGTGGACAGGGCAGAGAGCTTTTCATGAAGACACAATTGGAGATCCTAACAGACCTTTGGGCCTTAAAGAAATTTGGTGTTGAGGGTCCTTTGCATTGTTTTTGGCTATTTATGATGTTTTGGAGCAAGCCAGATGTTCAAAATGGATCTGACAAAACAGTGATCTGTTCAGCAGCTATCATAGTATCATAGTACTTAAGGTTGGAAGGGACCTAAACAGATCATCAGGTCTGACCCCCTGTCCCAGGCAGGAATTGGTGCTGGGATCATATCACCACAGCCAAATATCTGTCCAGCCTCCTCTTGAAAACCCCCAAGGTAGGAGAGAGCATCACTTCACTTGGGAGCCCATTCCAGAGCCTGGCAGCCCTAATTGTAAATAATTTCTCCCCTGCCACTTCACTCACCCCTACTTGAACCAGCCTGGACTTTAACTCAGATTTCCCACATGGTAGGTAGAAACTCTACCACACAGCCACCACTGCTGGGAAGCACATTAGATCCTGATGTGGCTTTCATGATACAGACATTCAATCATGAGTTGTAACAGTAATATAGTAGAGGTTCTAGTGCTTAGAGTGAGGGTTTCTCCAGGTGGTCTTTGTCACAACCCAAGGGTGTGATTTTGTTTGTGTGTGCTTCGGCACTGCTAAATTATTTCCCGCCACTTGATAAGAGGCTTGAGTGGTTTCCTCCCAAGTTGGAGAACTCCAAGGAGAACCCCCCGCAAGGGAGGACTCCATAACCATCTGGAGGAGGAGAACTTCACGTCTTGTGAAGATCTCTAAGCGCTGCGGAGCCTATCGAACCCAGCGCAGGCTATAGGGGTCTGATCAACCTCTGGCCCCTCCCCGTCGCTGAACGATCCCTCGACAAACCCCTTCCCTGCGCGCAAGTTCCACGGAGCCTAGCAAACTTCGTGTGAGTGTATCCAGAGCTCTGCCCGGGTTCGAGTCCTGCAGGTTTATCTTCCCGTCGCTGAAAACCCATTGCGACGTACTCTCATGCCCTGCAGGTTCGAGTTTTGTTTTGTTTTGTTTTGTAACTGCAACTCAAGCAAGTTTTCCTGCCTGCACTGCGACCATCTTCAGTGTAAGTAAAATAATCTTTAATCAACCGCTAAGCGTCCGTGCCTAATTCTAGCCCGCTGGCCTGCATTCCCCGACCCGGCGTGTCCGGGCTGCTGGCCACAGCCCGCCGTGCACAGGCCCCCAAGGGCCTCGGACTGCTCCCGGCCCGCACAGTCTTCTATATGTCACTGTGTCCAAAGAAGGTGTTTGTGATGATAAGATTGTATTCCACACATTTGCTCAGGAGAAGCATGCCATTAGAGTTAGCTTTCCTTACTCCTTCCTTGCGAATGGTGCCATTCTAGAGTTTCAGGTCACATCTGTCTGGTGCTGAAGTCACCAAAGAGAATGATCTTGTCCTCCTTCCAAGTATTAGTTGATACATGATCAGGGTTGGAGTAGAACAGTTCTTTGACATTGGCATCAGCATCAAGTGCTGGGCTATGCAGCCTGATGACTGTGGCATGCTGATTGCTTCTGAGCTTAAGATGGAAAGTCATTAGACATTTGTCAATGATCAAAGGGAGCCTCTCTAATTTCTATGACAATCTTATTGTTGATGGACAAGCTGATGCCATGAATGTGTCTGTCCTGGGCTGGTTTCCCCTTCCCCGTTCTTCCTCCAGCTGACCCTCCTCCAGTCATCTTGTTCTGCTCAGAGATGAAATGTGAACGTTGTATTTCACTAGTTCCCTGGAAACAAAGACAATTATTGTTTCTTGTTAATCATTGTCTCAGTTGTAGCCCAGGTAACTTAGGTATATACTCCCCTTCTCCAATTGAAGGGGATTGATAGCTGGCAGGTATGCTGTGGGGTGGGAACTGCAGACCGCTCAGTTTCCCTCTGTCCCTATAGAACCAGGCCAGGACAGTCAGGGGACTTAACTATATGCATATTTATTTACATTAACTTATCACAAGGGAAAGGAACATGGATATAAACATATGTACAATGTATATATATATTTATAAGCTATCTAAAGCAGTAACATAAACAATACTCTCTGGGTAAATGATATAAAACCTTATGCCAGTGCTCCAGATACAGGTAAGTCACAAATAAGTACCTGATCTGAAACAGATAAACCCCAAAAATAAACTCAATCCTGAGGGGAAACACCAATGCCCTTGGGCTTTTCCCAAGCCCTACAAAGAAACTGGTAACTTTAGAGGGCCCTCTCAGTGGGACCTCCCCTTTCAGGAGCCCTTAACTAACCAGGGGGGGACTACCCTCCCCTGTGGGAATCCTCTTTTCCCTGCAACCCATGGCTCCCAGGCCTGGAGGGTGGTCCTTGTCCTCTATGCCAGGCTGCTCTCTTGCCTGCATTGGGTTTCAGAGGGGTCGCTGTCCCCTGGAACAGGGCTCCGCTATGCAGGGCTTATGGGGCCTCTGGCTCAGCCCTGTCAGCTGCCTCATTAGCCTGAGAACCATCTGACTCCCTGGACTCAACCTTTTGCTATGGGTTGGAGGCCTGGGCTGCTTCATGCAGCACCAGGCTCGGTCCGCTCCCAGATCCTTCGTGCAGCACCTCCTGCACCAAGCTCCCAACCTGGTTCCAGGTTTTGAGGACCTAAGCCACCCAAGCACTCCAAAGGTCCTGCTCCATGTACCATCCTGTGCACTATGTCTCTGGCCACACACCAGAGGTTGTAGACCTGAGTTGCCTCATGCAGCTCCCAGGGTCCGGATGCTGTGTGCCATGCTGCACACTGAGAGCCTAGCTGCTGGAGCCATCTGCCATTCCCCGCTGATGAAAGTCTTCAGGGGCACCTCTGGGCTACTGCTTCACCCTGCTGAGCAGCTCTCCTCAGCTCTTTTAAGCCCTGCTCTTCTCTCTTCTCTCCCCTGGATGTGTTCCCCTCATGCTGGGAGCACAGCTCCTTTTATATGCTCCAGGTCTCCACACCTGAAGTCTTCCAGACCTGAGTGTTGCAGTCTTCAATCAGGTCCACCGGGGGCGGCGGGAACTCCTCTCTCCCTCCCTTCAGGAAAGGGGCTCCTCTTGCTGCCTCCTGATTGGGGGATGAGCTCCACCAATCAAAACAGCAAGATTTCAAGCCTGGGACTCAACCCAAGCTCCAAAAAGCAAGCCTGCTACAGAGTTATCCATCGAGGTTTAGACATTTTATGTTGTGAAAATCTTTGTCATCTTATAATTGTTTCAACCACAGAAGGAGTGATTCTGCTGGACACAGTTATTCAGCCAGGAACAGATAATACAGTGCAGGTTTAGGGCACCTTCCTTAGCTCCTTCCCCATGTTGGATAAACAGAAGAGATCCTGAATAGGACTGCTTAGCTGCCAAATTGCACCCCTGTGTCATCACAGGTGCAAGATGACCATCAGAGTACTGTTGTCTGTGGGCAGATTCATGGCTGGAGACTGTTAAATTTACTAGTTCTGTCTCCATCAACATTGGTCTATTGCTGCAGGGCTTATTGGAGGTTGGTACAAGAGAAAGATGTTTCCTGTGGTAAAAACCTGCATGTAACTTTGTTTAACATGAGGAAGCTAGTGCACAGAGATAACATCCACACAATCTTGACAAGGTGTAGATCTGGGCCCAGTGGCAAGGGAGAGCCCTGGACAACAGAAGACCCCCATCTTGCTGCAGCCTTCTTTCATCTTTATAGCCTTTGTTGTCCTGACATCTTATTCTACCTGATTTGCCATTGAGGGCATGGGTGACCCTGCTAGGAGTGTGAAACTCTGGGTGACATAGCTCTGAGTATCACGGGGACACATGCAAGCCTCTCTACCACTACAAGGTCTTGGTCCACACAGAGGAGCCACAGAAAGCCCTCCTACAGACATTCACTTTCTACCTGGAGAGTCACATTTCTCCTGGTGGGTAGCAATGGCGACTACTTGCATGGACATTCAAGCCTTTTCTCCCAGTCCGCTTAGATCCTGATGCCCAAAGTCAAATGGAGGAAGCAGCACTACAACCCCCCTGCCCACCTCTCACAATATAAGATGCCTACAGTTCCCCCAAACCAGGTTCACCCCAGTCCTAGGAAGACGAGCAGAGCAGAAAAGAAGGGGTAATGGCAGACTCCCAGATTCAGATCCACATCTGTACTGCTCCCTCCTCTGGAACTATTTCTAGTGGTGAGAATTTTCTACCACCAGCAATAAATGTTCGTACATGGCCAAGTCCTCATGCAAATCTGAATCTATGTAGCACTCTAAACAGTATAATTTGGCATAGATAAATGTAACAATGTCAAGTAAGTTACACCACCTGAGATCTGAGTCTGCCCTTCGCTGTTCAAATAGCTGCTTCAAGACTGTCACTTAATCAGATTTCATTAGGCATTAGGGTGATGTTAAAAAAAGTTGGTAACCATCACACAAGCTAATTTACAAAGCTGACACCACAGCCCATATATTCAAAAACAAGAACAGTGCACAGTAGTGATAGATCAACTCTTTCTTGTTTCCCAAGCCAGTAACATTGTTGATATCTTCCCCCCTATTTCACTTAAGGTTGTGAAGTCAAAAACTGAGTTAAAGGCAGCTATCAGAAAAATGGATAATAAAGTAATTATGCCTGAATCTGGCCTGGGCATACCATTTAAAACAGAGTATGTTTGGTAGCCCACATGGAATCATTGGACAAAATACATCAAAACAAGATATAAAATTAATGTAAATGAGAAGCTAAGAATGAAATTAGATTTAAAATCAAAATAAATGAGATAATCTAGTTTGATCCATACAATGATTTCAAAAGTTAGTGGGTCAGAGAAAGATGGAGAATTCTAGTTTTTCTATCATAATTGGTCTCTGCTGTTCCACATAGGACTCTAAGCTTTCTTATATTTTTTCCTGAAGTTCTGATTGCACCATTTCTCTCTCTCCTATTAATCAGTTTCATTCTTCCTTCTCATTGTCTCCTCTTGTGCCACAATCTGAAGATTAGGCCCCTATTTCTTTCCTTGGTGTTAACAATGTCAGGTCATGTAGGGTGGCTCAAGTTATCTCAGACCATTTCTTGAGAAGAGGGAGCTACTGCATTTCATTATTTGGAAATAAGCATATACTGTATAATCTCACCAATAACATGGTTAGTTTAGGAGTAAGTGATAAGGGCAAACATTTAATTGTAACATTCCTAATGCAGCCTGACCATCATCAATCATGTAAAATTGTTCTTATGACAGAGAGAATGAAAAAGTGAAATCCCTTATAATGAACTGTTTCTGCTGCCTTCTGTGTAAAAATAAGATAAAGCAATGTGAACACGAAAAGGGAAAAAGGATGAGGTTTTTAAACATGAAAGGGAGGAAGGATGATTTTTTTCTATTTTTTTTTCTTTTTACATTTTAATTATTTCTAGGCAGCTCCTTAATCATTTAATTTAATAAATTTAGTTGATTTTAAGACCAGAAGGGTGTTTTAAATAAATAGCTTGTCCTTCTGTATAACACAGGCCATGATTTTCACCAAGTTTCTTCTGTATTGAACTCAATGACTTGCACTTGACTTACTGCACATATTCAAGAATGGAAATTTTGCTCTCAATTTATTCTCTCTTTCTTCATTTCTTCCTTTATTTTGGTTTGAACTAGGGGATTTGGCATAAAGGGACCAGCTGGGGGAGTTGTGACTCAGTCCTTCATAAAGATCTATTTTTGCCTCTGCTAAGGGCCCCTATTGAGTTCTTGTTGAATTCCCTTAATTGTCTGGTTTCATGTGAAATCAGTGGCAGTGTTTCAAAGAATAATATATATATATATATATATATATATAACCAGTGTCATTAAAGGAATACTCACTTGGTTAATAAGCTCTTTTCTTCCCTTGAATCCTAAGTGTTGGGGAATTTCCTTCAAGGGAGAACATTCCACTTTTCTTAAATGCATCCCATCAAAGCTAAATAAAAATGAACTTATGCTTAGTTGAGTTCATGAAATAACACCTATTCACATTGTAAGTTCAAACCATTTGATTGAAATGAAGTCAAGCCAGTCCCTACATATATACATGTCAATGAGGAATGAAGAGTTCAACCATATTCTCCATGTACACTTAATTTGGGGTGAATTTAGTATACATGGAAAACAGCCACATTCGCAGTGTTAGAGTACAGTCCCTGACAGTACCATATTATGGCAGCAAAAATTAGTTTGCTGTGATGTAATAGCATTGTGCGTGTAGACTGTGATGATTTACATTGCAACACATTAGTCTACTGCACAGTTAAGAGCACATGTAGATGCACCCACTTAGTTTGATTTAGGTAAAGTGACCTTCACACACACACACACACACACACACACACACACACACCCCCTTTAGAAACCTCATCTGTTCTAAAACTCATTCCCTGGATAATCTTAATTGATAGTTTTTTTCTAATGATGTAGATATGCATGGTGCCTCATGTGACTTATTAGAGATAATTAGTGTCCCATTTCTGGAGTTTTGCAAGGATCAAAATAAAGTTAAGTACCCACCTTACACTAACTTTTAAAGTTGGGAAGTTAACTGCCATTTTGTCCTTTTGATGCACCCTACATATTGTTTGATTTCCATATTGCAGCTGTTCCTACTTGTTGATTATAAACTCTAGCATGGATTTTCTTTTTTCCTTGTTCAACATATTGTTATAAAATCTCTTTACCTAGGACATTGCTGAGCTTATAACATGGCCATTAGTCTGAACTTCAAGTATTAATGATCTTGAACCCAGATTCTATCATCTCTGGTATTTCAGCTTTAAGGACAGGAACATCTTAGCTATTAGCAGTAGAAGGCTATGGCATGTCTGCGTCCATTCAGAGGAGGGGTACACAACTTTCAGTGGCTACCTAAAGCATCAGGGATTTTTAATCAGGTGAGTACATGGAGCTGGGCCTTGCAGTACAAATAATAATAACAACAATAAATGAGGCACTAACTAAAGCAAAACAGAACAAGATGGAGTTTGCAGTTTCATTAGTTTATGTAAACAGCATCTGACTCTTTAAAAATATCTGTGACCTCATGGAGACAGAAGCAACGTGTGATAAAGAACTGAGAAAATGTTCTGTTATAACAGGTGAAACGTTAATAAGAAGTTCAAAGTAATTATGCATACAATATTTAGTACAGCACTTCCTGTTGACTCTCGCTGACTCACTCACAAGATAGTAGCAGTTGCAGAAGTAGTACGAGACAGGATAGAGCAGTGGTTCTGAACCTTTTTTAGTTGATGTACCCCTTGGTCTCAGGGTGAGACTTCACATACCCCCTTTCAATGAAAAATGAATTTCTATGTCAAACTTTGTGTAATCATGTATTATAAAAATGACAGGATACTCATACAAAGACTTTCATTTTAAACAAATTTTATTTATTCCATCCACAGAAAAAGTTGTGCAAAAAAACCCCCACTTAGTGTCAAATGCCAAAACATACCGAAACTTATTAGTGCGAACGCTGCTGCTGCTGCTTATTATCAACCAACATTTTAATTCTAGGTGACGTTATCTCATGTAACCCCTAATGAGGCTTCACATACTGCCTTGGGGTACATGTATCCCCAGTTCAGAACCAATGGGATAGAGTATAGCACCATTGTAGGTATACTTGCTTTGAATGTTTTTTTTTTCTTTTAAGTGACATAAGTTACCCTATAACCTGAATTAGACCTTAATGAACTAGTTCAAACTTGGAACCTGGAAGGATAGAAGTGAGGAGAAATACTTTAGTAAACAATACAGGTGATGTTTAAAGTCTGCAAAGATTCAGTCAAAAGGGAAATTGGGAGAAATCTTTCCTAAAAAAAAAAAGGAGGCGGCAGAGGAACTGGGAATATACATATTAGATGGGAAAAAGCCTTCTGTGCCTGTTAGATTCAGGATGTGACCACAATGAATCTCTGAGCTTCTTGAAATAAAGCAGCTTTTAGGACAGTATGGGCCTTTGTACATGCCACAAAGTAGGCCTTTAAAGCGGCTTAAGTGACCTTTTGCACCACTTTAATGGAATTGCTGTTTGCCCATTCGGCAGCATACTCTGCTTGAAATGACTTTGCTACACAACAAGATAAAACACTTTTGAGGTGTTTTAGTTTTCTACCTAAGAAAGTGCAACAGTGCACAGGGCACTGGAAGCTGATGTGCTCGGGGCTTGGTGGGTCCCATGTGGCTCAGGATTTGTGGGACCCGGTGGCAGCCCATGAAGACAGGGCTCCACTGAAGGGAAAAAAAAAGTGACGAGCCTGATCTTTCAGTTTTTTACAATCAGCCTATGTTGCAAAGTTATAATAGGAAGGGCAGAACCCAGGGAATTAGTTGCTAGTCTCATGGTGCAGGGAAGCTGTTTCAATCATTATCCGGTCCATGACAGAGACTCCTCACAGGAAATTATGCATTGTATATAACTCACATTACTCCCCCATAACCACCACGGTGTGTGTGTGTGTGTGTGTCTTGTGTACACATACACAAATACATAGATATACACACATATATGTGGACAGATATGACACACAGAGGGATACTACACTGTATATTACATTCCATTTTGAACCTCTGTGGTTTACAAAATATCTAATAATTTTCTGACAAATTTTATATCTTGTATATTTCCTAGAAGCAGTTTGATGGTTTCATATTCCAGAAACTATGCATTTAAATAAAATGCAAATAATGTTTTCCTGTTCATCTTTGTTTTGCAGTGCAGAAAACCAAGAACTGGATCACGAAGGTCCAAAATATAACAACTTCTTTTGTTATGAACATATATACATCAAAGTGGCGGGGCAGTTCAGCTTATCACAGTTAATTTTAAACCCGACTGTAGAACTTACACAGTTGGTCTAGCTCAGCATAACTAGTAAGCATCCATGCAAAAATAAAATAAAATAAAATAAATTACCATATTGGATCAGACCAAAGATGTATCTAGCCCAACAGCCTGTCTTCAACAGTGGCATATAACTGATACTTTAGAGGATGAGAGAGATAGTACATGTAGAATGATCCAGGCCCTGTTATATCTTTCAAGATATCAGTGATCATTGGTTTAGAGATGTCAGGAGTCTGAGGGTTACACTTCTTTCTTTTATGTTGAATTGCCCCGAATGAACATATCCCTCATAATAAATTGTCTACTCAATTTTTGATACAGCTACACTCTTGACCTTCACAATGCCTTGTGGCAATGAGTTCCACATGTTAATATGTTGACTAAAAAGTGTGTTCTTTTGCTTGTTGCAAATCATTAGTGTCCTCTAGTTCTTGTATTATGAGACATAGTAAATATCCTTTTTGACTTTTACCATGCCATTATTGACTTTATAACTCTCTATCATATCCCCCCATTCACTCATTTGTTTTTCAAGTTTTAGATCTCTAGTCTTCTTGGTCTCTCCTCTTATGCAGGCTATCCCATAGCCCTGAGCATCTTTGTTTCCCTCTGTGCCTTTCTACTATATACTTTCTGAGATGGGGTGACCAGAAATGTTCAAAATTTTGAAGATGTGGGTGGACCATGGATTCATACTGCAGCAGAATTATGGTTTCTGTTTTATTTTCAATTTCTTTCCTAATGATTCTTAATATTCTTGTTGCCTTTTTAACCCACTATGGCAAATTGAACCAATGTTTTTCTATAACTATCCACAATGACTCCAATGTTTATTTTCTGAGTGGGAAGAGAAAACTTAGAGTCCACTACTGTGCACATATCATTTGGTTATTCTTTGTCCATGTACATTACTTTGCACCTGTTAATGTTAATTTTATTGAACTTATTGTTGCTCACTTATTTGGTTTTTCAAGATCTTTCCATAAATTTTTCACCATCACCTTTGGATTTGACTAACCAGAATAACTTATCATCTGCAGTATTTATCACTTCATTTATTATTCCTTTTCTGCATCACTTATATTGGGCAACCCATATCCCAGCACAGATCCCACACAAACTCTATTGTCTGCTTTCTCCATTGTAATAAACAAACAATCAAACAAATAATGACCACTGAGTTCTGCCTTTTGTTTCCTATGTTTTAACTGGTTTTTGAGCCAAGAAAGGTCTTTCCCATGACAACATAGATACCACAAATGTTAGTTCTCATAATCCTTAATCACTTAGGGCACTTACACACATGCAGGGAGGGTTCTTCAATGCAGTATAAATCCAGTGCATTGCAGCAGACTCAATTAATCGAGTCTGCTGAAGTGCAGAAATTAACTCACTCCAGCAGCATCCAGCATCATGTGTATCAGTATCCCTGTGCTGAAAAAATGGTGGCGAGGCACCTCACCATCATTTTTTTTCAGCATAGGGACACTGATACAAGTGATGCTTGGGTGCTTTTAATTGGCTCTCTAGTTAAAGCCTCCCCCCGCCACCTCTCAGAGCATGTCTATAACACCCTTAAGTCCCAACCCTATTCTGCCTCTAAGATAGCAAATGGTGCAAACAAGCAGTCACAGGATGTGGCTTAGGTACCTAAGTGGCTTAGTTTAAGCTACTTAAACCTGAGTCAGGATTGCCATGTGCAAGCATTCACCATTTGCCATCAGGAGGCACAGAAAGCAGGATGCATGTAAGTTGTGAGGTGATGGGGAGGGGGGTGAAAGGTCCAGGGGGTAGGCAGGTCTGTGGGGAGATGTGACGAGTCCACAGGAAGGGCTACCTACTCTGGGGGCAGGGAGGCTGCTCGTTGGGAAGGATATGGGAGTTGGGGGGCAGTAAAACTAGCCTGGTTAGCATTGGTGAAGGTAAAAGCAGTGGAGCCCCAGGGCTGTAGAGAATCACTGGGCTTTCCCATCCACAGGGCTGTGCTGCCAATCCATATAAGTGTTCATTAGTCTGTGTTAACTAATTTTAAATTGGGTTAACCCTTGTCAATCTAAAGTTAATTCTCATGAAATGAGAACTAAGTTTAGATGGAGTACACCATTTTTAGGATGACTTAAGCCCTACCAACACTTGCATACCCAGTCATTTAGATTGCCCTAAGATCATTTAGGGTGGTCTAAATGTAACACTTTTTTACTTCCTAAGTGGCACATACAATGGCTTTTAGTTATCTAACTCAATATGACCCAATTCCATCCCACACAATAGCCAGAATTCTTCAAAGAAATGTAGGGCCAAATATCTATGCATTCAGATGGCACTTTTCCAGCTGCTTTAACTTCATAATTCCAGAGTTTCACTGTAATTCACTACATGCCCCAGTGCTCCTGGCCCCTTTTCATGCACTTTCATTGGCCATGGGTATCTGGACACCAGTCAGCAACTGGGGCAGAGGGGGTCCCCCACAGCTGATCTCACTCACCATGAAAGTGGCTGTGCCACTTCCAGAAGTCCCACAGTCACTTCTGGAAGTGGCACGGCCACTTTTGCTGGCGGCCCCGCTCCCCGGCTGGCACTCACAGGGGGGCACTGGTGCTCCTACCTGCCCCCCTGCCTGCTGGCTAAACAGGGAGTGTGGCCTGTCAGGGGGTGCCCCCACACATCGCCCCTGTTACTGCCTATTTCAAAACTCCACCTTCCCCCAGCAAGCATTTCTTGTTCACATTGCTATCACCATTTGGTTATCTAGACCAGTGGATCTTAACCTTTTTAGGCTTGGAGAAGCCATGGACAAACTCAAGGCACCCTTCAGAAAATAGTTTTCACTCTGCTTTTGATTAC
Organism: Alligator sinensis; assembly: GCF_000455745.1. Taxonomy (NCBI): domain Eukaryota; kingdom Metazoa; phylum Chordata; order Crocodylia; family Alligatoridae; genus Alligator; species Alligator sinensis. The sequence goes on along the minus strand of NW_005841881.1, from coordinate 1,540,653 downwards.
AGACAAATAATAAATCAGCTTCTCTGTTGGAAAGAACTCAGAAAGACCCCAGCCATGGATTTCTATTTGAAATCTCTGGGTTTAACTCATGAATCATGTTTGTAGTATACACCTAACAGCACTAATATTACATGTCACCCCATGGCCTTCTTGAAATAATCTCAAGGTACCCCAGGCTGCTGCAAGACCCTGGTTGAGTATCACTGATGTTAAATTTCTAAAAGTTCAGGCATGCAAGTATAAAAGACCAGGACAAAGTCTCTCTCCAATACAGTGAAAAAGTCACAGATAGATAGATAGATAGATAGATATTGATGGTTTTATATAGTGATGGTCTTGTGCGGTTTCCGTTGCATTATTATAGAGTGTAAATATCCTAAGTATATCCTGTCTTGTAATGTTTTGTCATTTCAACTGACCTAAAACAGAATATGAAGATACCTCTCAAAAAGTAAGGGGAAAAAAGTTTGGTAAGAAAAAGTTTTGGTAAAAGCTTCAAATCTCAAAAAAAGGTGGAATTTATGTAAAGTTGCTGACTGAGGCTATATTTGAGAGGGAAAAGAAAAAAACAAAACTTGTCTGTCCTAAATTTCTAACTTTCTACTTCATGGAATTTTAAGTTTATGTGTTTGATAAAAAAGCAAGGCCATGCTAACAAAAGCTTTGAAGTGGTCTGACCTAAAAAAGATACCTATTTTTACTAATCAACAAAGAAATGAACTTGGGAACATATTGGAAGTGCAACTGTTAGGAAAATTCCTGCCTATCTATCTATTACCCATGCACCACATTCTTTAGACAAATCTTTTTAATGTTCTGTTTAGCAAGAATCAAATTACTGCACATGTGCATACTGCCCCATAAATAACTTCTTCTTAGCTTTCAGATCACACCCGACCAATTCTATATTTTGTCAGCAAAAGTCCTGATTTTAAAAATAATCCTTCAGCCATCTGCTTACCCATATGTGATACACATCACTGAATGTTAGTTTCCATGCAAGTTTTATAGACAATACCACAAACCTTGAATGTTTTTGCCTATAATTAGCATTTTACTGCCACATTAAATTGATCACAGGTAAACTGTTTCATTTTGGTGGGTTATTTTGATTGTAATCAAACTGCTTTCTGGGAAGTGATTTTGTAGCCAATAAATTCAGGTTATAAAGAGTTTCCTTCCCTTTTTATAGCAAATACATTATTTTAAAGGTCACCCTTGTCAGTGTAATAAAACAAATTCTCAAGCTAGCAAATGTAAAACATCCTCTGGAGCATCCATCAGTGTTTACACTGGGTTTGGGAATGTTGTCTTAGCTGCTCCATCGGTTTCAATTACTGATGATGTCATCTCGATCAGCTGTTATAGGTTGAGCTGCAACATGAAGGAAAGAGAATATCTGAAAACCTTCTTGCTTGTGATTAAGCTTTTACTATATTATGACAGTGCAGGTTTTCCTCGTGCTTTTGAGGCCTCAGAGGAAACCAGGGAAGCAATGTTAATGTTATTTGTGAAATGAGGTTTTTTCACTGGGGAATACATAATGGGCTAAATTCAGGTGTACTAGTGCAACAATGGATTTCAGCAGAGCTGCATCACTATGGCTGGATATAGAATTTGTCCCCATATGTTCAGTTTTATTAGTCTTATTTCCAGATCATTAGGAAAACTTCCAAATGGCGGATGAAACAGTTATGTAATTCGGTCACAAAAAAACAGTAACAAGCAAACCAAAATAAAAGCTACTTTCTGTGGGTTCACCGGTGTCTAAGAAAACTGCTTTCTTTAGACTCTGGTTTAACTTATTCCCTGAATTGTTCAATTGTTCATGTGACTCATGTGCGGGCCGGGAGCGACCCGAGCCCTTTTCGCGCTGCACGCGGGCTGTGGCCAGCAGCCCGGGCACGCCGGGGCGGAGAGGGAAGGCCTTCAAGCTGGAATTAGGCACGGACGCGTAGCGGTAGTTTTAAAAGATTGTTTACTTACACCGAGATGGCAGTGGTGTAGGCTGGAAAGCTTGATTAAGTTGCAGTTACAGACAAACAACACAGACGGTCTCGTGGAGGTTGCTAGGCTCCACGGTGCAGAGCTCCGGATGCTCTGGGTGAACGAGCCACCAAAATAGGAATCGTAAATACGTCTTATAAAAGTTGCGTTCGAAGACGGGAAGAGGTGGGCGGTGGATCAGGCCGCCAGGCTCCTCTGGATCTCACACAGGGTTTCTATTACCCTGCCATGTACCCAGAGTCCCCACGAGATAGATCTGGAGTCCTCTTCGGCTTGGGCGGAAACTGCTCAAGCCTTTTATACGGCTAACAGGTCAATCGTTAGCCACCACGTGTGAATAATTTAGCACTAGCCAATCACGGGGAACGAATCTGCATACCGGTGGCGGGAACTCTTTTGCACCGTGCATTCCTCTTGCAACATGAGCAATGCACTCTGCAAAAGAAGCTGCAGAAAAGGCGGGAAACTGGTCCCTGCACCGGGGTTTCCTCTTGCTACAGGAAACTCTCCCATGCAATGCTCTGCAACTTGACGGGGATAATTCTGGTGCCAAAGCGCATACACAATCATGCCTTTTGGGTCATGACAATTCATAGTTTAACAGAAGCATTTTATGCAAGACAAAAAAATCGCTCTACATAGCACTGGTTAGGCCTCTAGTAACCAGTATGTTCAGTTGGCACACTGCATTTTAAGGATACTGAAAACCTGGAGAGGGTCCAGAGATGAAGAGAAAGATTAAGGAGTTGGGAAGCAAGCCATGTGAAGAAATGTTAAAGGAACCAGTATCACATACCTGTCCAGGGGATATCCCTTACAGCCCCAAATTTCCCCCTGCTGTCCTACTGCTTGTTCCAGGGAACAGACCAAGGTTTACCCAAGGATAAATCCTTATGCCTGAAAGCCTCAGCTCAGTTGCCCTTATACGGGACTCAACAGCTGCAGTAGGGGAATTTCTGCCAGCATCAGGTAATATCCTCTTGGAGAGTAAGTATTTTAAGTCCCCCTTTCTGTAGAATGGGCTAGCCTGGAATATCAGCCTGAGATCACTTTCTACTACAGGTAATCAGTAAGGAGGTTAAAAACAAAACAAAATACAAAGATTGATTATATGGGAGAAAATAATTATATAAGAAAAGCTGGCCATATGGTTTGAAGATAGAACAAAAAGACAAGTTCCTTACCTTCAGAGAGTTCTGCCAGTATTTTCAGAGATCAGCCTTCCTGCTGGTCCTGCCAGCTCTGGGGTTTTGAATTTTTCTCAGGCCTGGGGAAATGCAAAGATTGCTATTACCTCTTAGGCAGCCCCGAAAATACTTCCCAGGCAACCCGCCCTCCCCACCCCTTGCCAAAATCTGCACCTTTTCTTATAAGGTCAGATTTCTCTAGACATTTATTTCCTGCCAGGGGCAGCTGGAATTTTTCTAGGTAATGGCCCATTTCTCCTAGATGTCTTAGGTATTGTGGGGTTGTTTTTCCCATTACTGGCAGACAATACCTTGGGGGCCAATTCCAACCATAGACTCTTCTCCCTGTATTTGGGAGTGATAATTGTTCTTGCCCCAGTGACACATGGCTTGAGATACTTAGCAGTTTCACCAAGTCTCTTTTTCTTAAGTATGCATCCCTCAATTCTTTAACTAAATAATGTCTATAATTACACACACACACACACACACACATATATATATATATATATATATATATACAGACAGCATAACATAATCCATACAGAGCTAAAATTGCCATAAATGAACACAGTATAATGTTGGCCTTTCCATGAGACCACATGCTGTATTAGTAAAACAAAGAAAAGAAAACCTGTATGACACTCTATGAACCTTTCACAACCCCAGTTTGGTGAGGTTTGTGACACCTGGTAAGTTTGGTTTGAAGAAAAGACAATTGTTATGGCACAAGATAGCAGTTTTCAAATATTTGGAAAGCTAACATAAAGATGGAGAAGCATTGTTTCTCCCTGCCATGGAAGGGAGAACATGTAGGCATGGGTTTAAATTGCAGCCAAGAAGATTTGATCAAATCTCAGGAAAAAAAAAATTCAAATTGCAAGAGCAATACAGGAATGAAACACGCTGCATAAGGGAAGCAGTGGAATCTCCTTCCCAGGAGGTTTCCAAGAAGAGTCTGGGTTAGGCACCCATCCGGAATGGTTTAAGAACAGAAAATCCTGCGTCTGGGTAGGGGGGTGGACCAAATGATCTTTGAGGTCCCCTCTAACTCAATGATTCTCTGAACTACAGAACCTACTATTATGCACATTTGCAATTGCTTACTCTATGGCTTTTTTATAGAAAAGAAAAGATTCTGCTTTTAGCTTGATCTCTGCTGAGCTCCTAAACTCTCAGGAGTTCGGTGGGATTGAGGATTTGTATAGGACAGCTGTGAAGAAAAGTCTGAGTAGCTTTGAGTATCTTCAAAGCCTGTCAAGTCCACATTTGAGGATCCTCAACAATGTAGAGGTTGAAGTCCTAGCAGTATGAGGCAGGGAGTGCTTCTCATTGTGATTTAGTACTGAGCCAGTCCTATATACCTATTGCTACTTTTTTATGGGTAAGTGCGGGGACAGGGTTAGTCTGGGTGCCCTAGCTTTGGGAAACAACATGCTTTCTGCGTACGTGGTTCATATTTAATTAGATTATACCAGAAATCATTCCTCCATGGCACAAATGTAGGATACACTGGGTGCACATACATGTGCAATTAATGTGATGCAATAAACTCTGGAACACTTTGAGCCAGAGTAAACTGCTCCCAGGTCCAGTATCTGCACATTGAGTCAAGGCAGCACTTTGAGGTGGGGTGCAGCAGGCCCAAACTGGCAATAGTTTTGGTGCAGGGGTCAGCCTCAACCTTTGGTGCTGGGGGCATCGGGTGGTGGAGGGGCTGCCTGAGGCACAAGTGTGTCAAATATGCGGAGCCATGTGGCTAGGTGGCAGGCAATCATCTGGCCCGCTGCTGCCTGGGCTGCCTGGGCAAAATTTCTGTTGGTGATCTCCGTCTACATGAATGTTTGACTGCTGTTATTTACTCCACCATAGGATAGTACTGTATCTGACAGTACTATCCTATGGCAGAGTTAATAAGTTTACTGTGCCCTCATACCAGCACATGCATAGACTGTGACTCTTTACTGTGAAGCTAGTTAGTCAACTGTGCAGTAAAGCATACATGTAGATGCACGCAATATGTCACAAAGGCTCAAAATCAAAGACACAAAAATTGTTCATGCAAAAAACTGTAAATGCAATGAGATTCCTTCTATTTAGTGTGAATAACTCTTCATACTAATCTCTATTTCATTATTCTTGATTTCTGATATAACAGTTTTGGCAGTAGAAGTTAGGGAACATCAAATTTGTTAAGCATGTATCTTTATTTTGAGACTAAAATGAGTGATGTCCCTTGAAATGAGGGACATTTAAGAGATGATGAATGAAGTAGATTTTGCTTTCTGTTTTAAAAAACTATTTTGGTAGTATTGTGAATTGTAAAACAGGTATCATTTTCCACACCAGGGGAACTGTATTTCCCAGGAATTAAGGAATAGATGCAGTTAGATTAGCTATAATTAGACAGGCATACCTTTGTTATTCAGATTATTCCTGCAATAAGGATGCACATCACCCAGTACAGAGGACCAGACACAATATAAGTACTATTTTAAGTTCTCTTATGAGGGCTTAAACAGGGTTAAATTTTATTCTGAATGTAAACAGGTTAGTTATGTGGGTAAAGTTACTTGTAGGTATATGTGTCTGAGGGGGCAGGGCCTCTAAAATCTGAGTCTCCATTTACTAGTTTGAAGTGTGATATATATTTCTGATGAATAAGATATATTTAGTTCCTTGAAAAATGATGACTAAAATTAAAGCATGTCATATATTGAAGCTACTTAATAAAATCTAATTGAAACAACTGTAATAGAAGATAATTAGAATTTGACCAATTTTTTTTCAGGGATGTTGGTAGTAGTCATGTTGGCCTAGAGGCATAGGCAGACAAAACTCTTTGCATATAGATGATATCTTTTATTAAATGAACTAAACAGTTGCAGAAAACGTTGCAGCACACAGTTACTTTTTGCTGCTACTTTGCAATAGCAGCACTCTAAAATGGAGGGGAGCACGATGCTATGGTGAAGTAGCTGCTGATCACATGTAGATTCATGTGATCGCAACGTTGCCATAGCACACAGTATGTAGGGTGACATGTAGACGTGCCCTTAGTGTAAGATCCACACCTGGGAGAACTAAGTTAGATTGGGTGGCCGCTTCTAAAGCAATCTAATCTCCCCCTAAGTTCCCCAAACATCTGTATGCACCCTTAAACAGATGGGCAAAATCAGGCTAATATAGGAAAACCAATCAGTGCCTTAAGTAAAACAAGAATGGTTGAATTCATATGGTATCTAATCTATCTGAGGAAACATCATCTCTGTCTCTCATATCAACCACACTTTATAGACTTAGACATAAGCCCCTCTTGGTATGATCTCAAGAAAAAGGGAGGTAAAGGCAGGAAAGATTTTAAAATGTCATAAAAAGAATGTTATCCATAGTGAAGGGGGTGTGTGTGTGTGTGTGTGTGTGTGTGTGTGAAAAGTGCCTATATTTTGTGGAAAAAAATGGAACAAATTTTTCATCTAAAAATGGAAAATCACAAACCGAAACAGTCTCAAAGGAGAGAAAGAAAAGGAAATACTGCTGCAATGCATCATGGGATGTTTAGTTTAGGTACATTATGGCATTCTGCTCTTTGAGCTAGACTTTACTACATTTTCCACAGTGGACCATAGCCAAAAACTCTGATGAACCTGATAGCTTAGCCATGGAGAAGTTGTGATGATTTGTAAGAAATATATTTAATCAGGGAGCCAGACCCACAGGAGAGAATGGAAACGTGAAACACACAACCTACAACTCCCAGGAGGAATAACTGTGTGATTTTAGTATATATATTTCAGTTCTTAAATGAAAAGAATTCAGCAAAGACTTTTCATCTTGCAATTTTATTTCTTTTTTTAATGAAAGGTAAAGTTTTTTGGTTTTTTTCTGTGGAAAAAGACATTCCAACTGGCTATAGTTTTAGAAGGACCTATTCTGTGTCATCCTTCTATGTCAAGGACCCATAAATGAGGAGAGCTCTCCATTTTCAAAGTTCAACTGTACCCGCTGTCCCTTTCACATGGTTCATTTTGGATTCATCTCCAGTTTTTGAATGATTACTTAATGTGTTGCTTTGCATATTGAGGAAAGCTAAACAAAAAAGTTTGTGAACATTTTAGTCAAACAACCTCCTCAATTAGTTCTGTGAAAATTTTTTCTACTTCTATTACCCCAGTTCATTCTTTACCCAATTCTGCTCATGAAGTGGGCATAAATGCATTTTTGTTATGAAAATCATCCAGATCTTTCTAAATGGGGTTTTATGTTGTTTACCAAACTTAGTCCCAGAAAACTGAATAATTTAAATGGCATTGCATACTGTAATGAGGGTGGATAACATCTTTCTTTTTTTTCCTCCTTAGGCTATTAGCAGCAAGGTATGAAGTAATGTTACCAGACTTTCACTTTATAAACTATTTTAGACTGCAGTACAATGTCATGGCCAACTCCCCTTCAGTCATTAGAGGGAGAGAGGAAAAGGCAACTCATCAGCTGTCAGGAACATTTTAGCTACTGATATTTTTTACCCAATAGAGCCACTGCCTGAACAACATTGTGAAATTGATGAGAGTAGATTTTCTTCTTCTGGTTGCAATACAAGAGTTAAAACCTTACGGCACATTTGAAACTACAGGGAATTTTTGATTAGTCAGCCCCATATATATATTTTTTTTAATTTTTCGGTTTCATGCCTATGAGGTAGCAGTGGAAATTAAAGTCAGGGACTTATCCACAATCTCAGAAGATGTAGGAGAAAGATCAGTGGCCTAAAGCTAAGGAAGGAAATGTTTAGGCTAGCCATTAAGGAGAAGTTCTGAACTATATGAGGCAATTGAGTTGACTCCCAAAGGACAGGATGGAGACTTCATCAGTGAAGATATCTGAGGTCAGATAAGAAATTATTGGGGCTGCAGGATGTTGGTCAAACTGGAAAACAAAGTAGAGGAATGGTTTCCATAAATATAATCAAATTGTCCTTCATTACCTTATAATATTTCCCTTCTTTTATCACAGAAAGCTTGTTTCAGCTGAGATGAGAAACATTTTAATACTAGCCTTGGAATCTGATTTCGATATCTTAATAATATCACTGGCAGTAATAACACTAATGCTATTAGACATTATCGGGTAATTCCTGTATATTATACATGCAGTCAATACAATTCAGAAATAACAAGTACAGTATGACTAATATTGTAGCCAATTTCTTTCTAGTTGTGGCTGACATCATTGAAGAAATATCATGGTACGGTGCAAGACCTTCCACTTTGATAAAGCTTTTCTACCATACATAAAATTACTTTTGCCATAATTGACTCACCCTAATGAAAGAAAGAAAAGAAAAATTAAGCAAGTGAGCATATTAACTGCTAAAATCCAAAAACAAACCTAAATAGAAACCCCCTCATCAGGTGGAAATTAAGGAGCTAATTTCTTGAAGACCACTAGGAATGTTGCTATTACAAACCTATGTAAAATCAGAAGTGCTCAGATTCTGTGGATATCACTAAAAAGCCAGAGTGATATCCCCTAGCCCCCTCACCATTTTGGTTGCTCTCCACTGGACTCTACAACTTCAAATTTACAGATATGAATTTGCCCTAACAAAACTCTAATTAATCCTGAACTCACGCATAGGCCTAACTCCCTGTGGCCTTTGGGTTAGACTGCAGCCTCTGTCCATCATTCAGAGCTCTCCAGGCCTGGTGGGGAAGAGGCACTCAATGATACAACAGAGGTTAGTGATGGGTCAATAATTAAACATTTACAAAAAGGTTACATCAAATACTACATATATATATATACCCAATGATAACGGATATAAATTAATGATACAAATACCTGACAGTGATAGGACTGTGTGTGTGTGTGTGTGTGTGTGTGTGTGTGTGTGATCACCATTGCTGTGGCTCCCTTCATGGTGGGGCAGGGACGCAGTTGCTTACTGCTCCCCATTTGGAGATAGTGTTTTCAGGGCACTTCTGGGGCAACTTCTCCACCCCACTGGTCAACTCAACCAGCTGTTCTCAGCCCTTCTTCATCATCCCTCATCAAAGCCTCCCATGTGCTGGACACGCTGCCTTTTTCTTCTTTCAGAAGACTCCACCCCTGGATTGGCAGCAGATCAACACACACACACACACACACACACACCCCTGTGCATCAAATACTCAATATAATAAATACAAATACAAGACAGCTTAGAACCCTCTTCTAATACAATAATAAAGGTGCAGGGCTACAACAAGATCCCAGCAACATAGAAAAACAAACAGAACCCAATAGTGTCATAGCAGCTGTGTCCAAGGAAGAAATGACAACCCAAGCAGGGGACTCTGTCACCAAACAGGATATCCTTACCCTTGCTGGAGATACTCAGCTTCTGGGGCCCTTAACCTGAAAACCCCCTTAACAAACAGGAGCCCTGGATCCCTTGCTATACCCCAGGGTGAATTTTCCCCTCCCATCAGGGTAGTCCCCTCAGCCACTTGTAGTGTGGAGGGGCTCTCATCCCCTGTGGGAATCCCCTTCCCTGGGTGACTCACAACTCCCACACCTGACAGGTTGACTCATCTTCAGTGACGTATTGTAGGGGCAAGGCATCCCCCCTGCCTTGCTGGGGTGGTTGACCCATGCCACCACTGACGGAGGGCCTGAGCTGCCTCGTGCAACTCACCTGGCCTTTCAGCCCACTCTCCACTCCATGGATCACCCTGCACCAAAGGGGCACCTGCCTCGTGCAGGTGATGGGGTGGAGAAAGGGACCTGAGCTGCATAGGGCAGCCCTTGGTGTCTCATGCACTCTATGGCCCTGTGCACTGCTCCATGCATCAGTGGCCCTGCTCCTGCCTCATGCAGGGTTGGAGACCCATGCTGCCTCATGCAGTTGCTGCGGTCCCTCTGCACTGTGGCCTTGTGCACTGCTCCATGCACCAATGGCCCTGCTTATGCCTCATGCAGGGTTGGAGACCCATGCTGCCTCATGTAGCTGCCATGGTCTCATCAGTTCCTGGACCCTCCATGCACCATCCAGTGGACTGGGCTCTCCAGCCCCTGTGTACTGGTCCCTGCACCAAATGGGGTGGGGCTCCTGCCTCACATCTTGTGCAGATGCTAAGGTTCCATCCACTCCTGGACCCTCCATGCACTGAAGTGTGCACCATCATCTCTCCCTTGTGCAGAGGTTGGAGACCCATGCTGTTTCATGCAGGTGCTGAGGTCCCATCCATTTCTGGACCCTCCATGCACCAACTTGTGCACCATTGCTGTGGTTCCCTTCATGGCAGGGTAGGAGTGCAGCCATAGGCACCTGGTAGGGGGTGCACAGGGGTACCCCCCCCCGACTGCCACCACAGATGCTGTTGGTAGGGCTGGTGCCCCCCCAACAGGGCCGCCGCCATCAGCAGCTTCTGTGGGTACCCCCCTCAGATTCAGGAGGCACCAGTCACTCACGGACGCAGCTGCTTGCCGCTCCCCATTTGGAGAAAGCATCTTCAGGGCACTTCTGGGGCAACTTCTCCACCCCATTGGTCAACTTAACCAGCTCTTCTTAGCTCTTCTTCATCATCCCTTGTCAAAGCCACCTGTGTGGTGGGCATGCTGCCTTTTTATTCCTTCAGAAGCCTCCTCCCCCAGATTGGGAGCAGACCAATAGGAAAACCTGAGGGGTTAGTTCCCTCTCAAGTCCTCTTCACCTTGCCCCTAGGTCAGGGTGAAGCAAGCCTCTCTTTCCTTTCCTGATTGGTTGGGAAGGGAAATTCCCCCACCATTTGCTCTGAGCTTTCTGGCTCAAGCTGGAACATATTCAGTTGATTTTCCACTGTAACCCCCAGGTCCTTTTCTGTAGAGTTGCTGCCCAGCCAGTCAGCCCCCAGGCAGTCAGCCCCCTGCACTGGTGAATGGGATTGTTCCTCTCTAAGTGCAGGACTTAACAGTTGTCCTTGTTAAACCTCATGAGATACCTTTTGCCCTAATCCTCCAATTTGTCTAGGTCACTCTGAATCCTAGCCCTACCCTGCGACGTATCTGCTACCCCCACAGCTTGGTGTCATCTGCAAACCTGCTGAAGGTACACTCTGTGCCATCTTCTAAGTTTTTGATGAATACATTGAACAAGATTCATCATGAGATGAATTCTAATTTGTTCAGTGTAATTATTGACAGTTCTTGTTTTCTTTCATTGATCTTATTAGTAGAAACACTTGAGCTTACACTACAGAAATTTCAAATGGCATACTGCTTCAAGATAAGTTTTCAGCGTGATGCCTACTGGCTTTATTTGCTATAGTAGAGAGAACATAAAAGCATCAGAACTCACCTAAAATGCTTCTGTTTTTTAGACAAAAAGTGGCATTAGACCAAGAGCCTCCAACTTTTACAAATTTTTGTTCCTGATTTCAACCAGATTCATCATGAGATTAATTCTAATTTGTTCAGCATAATTATTGACTGAGTTCTTGTTTTCTTTCATTTGAGCTTACACTACAGAAATTTAAAACGGCATACTGCTTCAAGATAGGTTTTCAGTGTGATGCCAGCATATATATGTATGCATACTCATCCACACTAAAGGGGTAATAGAATCATAAACTGCTGACACAGACAGAAGTGTCATTTTTCACAAGATCTGGTCCCTGAAAGCATTCTATGGCCATGTCATATCATGGCTGCAGAGCACTTTAAAATTTCCCATCATTTGAAAAAGTAAGCTTTGTTAAATCAGGAAGTAAATGAAAGCACTCTGAATTAGATTACCTTAGGGTACTTATATACAGTTCTCTGTGAGGGTTACTTATCATGCCCTTGGTCTGCCATAGGGAGAAGGCAGAGGGAGGTCTGCCATAGGGAGAAGACATACCACCCCACAGCCCAGCTGCTGGTTTTCTACAGTGTGCCCATTCTGGCTGAGCAGCTGGCTGGCTACCCAAGTCTATATGGGCAGGTGGGGGCGGCGCAACTGAGCCAGTGATCGGAGGAGGAGGGAGGGCTGTGGGTAGGCTCCCCCCTATGAAGATGGCTGCTGCCCAGTGTCACCAGTGGGGGGAGGTTAAAACCCCCCAAGAGACCATCCAACATGGGGAAATGCTGGGCAGGCAGGGGAGGGAGGGCACAGTTGGCCAGCCAGCCAGTTCTTGGCAGTGCAGTGAGTGGGGGCAGGGAGCCTTGGCTGGAACTCCCATGCCAGGGAGAACTTCCCTGTGACGGGGAATGGGGTTGTCCCCACCCCGCAGAAAAAGGCTTCCCATTATTGAGAGAAAGAATCTGCCCCCACTTCTCTTCCTCGAGCCATCAGGCTCTTTGTTGGCCAGAGGGAGGAGACAGGGCTGGGATAAAAGGCTGTCTCTGACAGTGGGACTATAGCTAGCCTTTCCCCTCATTGTCATTTACCTCGGGGTTGCAAAGCTATGAGGTGTCCCTTTGCCTCCTGACCTTAACCAGTGCATGGAAGAGCCTCCAGCACCAAATGCCAAATATCTGTTAAGTTTGATTGCACTGAACTTCAAGTGCTTTGCATAAAGAACAAAAAGTTACAGTGCAATCAGAAGTCGCTCTGATCACTTATGTCTGTGCCCTGTGTGTAAGTGCCAAAACGCTAAGTGCTATTGAGATGCACAAAGTGAAAGAGTTAATGTTGAATAAAATAAACCAGTATATGCTGCTCACATGTAACCATAACTCTGTTCCTTAGAAGACAGGAATAGGCTCCAAAAATGGCATTAACTTACACATGTTAACAAAATTTCCAGTTCATCAGTGTCCACAACAGCTTTGAACTCACTGATTTTTGTTTATACAATCCTTTGAACTCTCAGGGTGCATCCAGATAAATGTGATCATGCAGTATGTGGCGCTGCAAACATGTTTGCAGCGCCACATACTGCACAGCCCAGTCTTCTCCGTGCTGCAAGGGCATGATGCCCAAGTGTGCACCATACTGGATTTTTTCTTTCTGTGTTTTTTTTTTACCTCTGTATATCCAGGGGTCAAAAAAAATGAAGAAAGAAAAATGGTACAATGCACACTCGGCCAGCGCGTGCTGCTGAAAAACAGAGCCGGACCGACCAAAGCCATGCTACGCTGCCAGTCATTCTCCACACAGCAGAATCACCATGGCTGCAGCGCCAGGACACAGGACACCCCCAGGACCCTAGTTAAGGCTGGTTGGGCCAGCCCACTGCTGGCCCCAGGCTCCCCTGCCCCACCTGGGGTAACTTGCAGCATGCCAAAGTGTGCATGACATGAGCATTCCCCAGAGACAAGTAGCGGTGGTGCAAGGTGCACTGCCACTACTTGTCCCTGGGGAACCAAATGTCCACCATGTCTGGACACACCCTCAGTGTCTTCTGTTCATTTTCAATAATTCAAGGACCTAGCAGACTGTTGGCAGACTATGACCTAGACATTAAGATTGAATAAGGGATATGTTTGCTGCATGCATGGAGGCTGAACCTCTTGATGCTTCTCAACCTAAACTTAGCAGCAGTAACACATACTTTAATCAAAATCTCTAGTGTTGTGTTATTCCAGGCTCATGTGCTAAAAGTTACTAATCATAAAGGATTTAAAAAATCCTTATCTTCCCACCCTCCCCCGCTTTTTTTTTTTTTTTAGAGATTGCATTGAGACTCATGAACATCAATGACTTTGTAATACTCCCAGGTTCACAAACTGGAATTTCTGTCAAGTTAAAAGCAAAAAATGTCCAAGAACTGCAGTTGAAGAAAGTACAGTTAGAACTAGAAAACAAAGAGTTGAAGAAGAAATTAAAGCTACTACAATCAGACATAACAGAGAAAGAAAGAAGAAAGGAAACAATCAAGTGGAGATTGTTGGAAATCTGAACAAGCAGGACCAATGGGCATTCAACCACAAATATTGTCCCAAAATGAAGACAGTGTTCCTAATTTTTTTAAGGAACAGTGAAGCTGAAAATATTCACAGAACATATTCAAGAGCTAGTGAAACTGTCACTTAAACGTAACATAGCAAAAGTTGTAGCTACTGAAAATTCTCAAATGAAGGGGAAAACGTGGGCAATGTTAGATCAAATAAGGGATATGATAAAGCATCTCCCTGAAGAACTTCTGAGACCAGGGATCAGATGGTTTTAAATATGTATATATTGATTTGCCAAAACATGCTTGTGTGTTTGGTTTTCAATCTAGTGATTCACTTCAACGCTTCGCAGATAAAAATACTTCCATAATTTATCTTTTAGCCTAATATAAATGTTCAAAGGTTAAGTGGTCCCCGTTACTTTACATGTGCAGCTCTATCACTGCTTTTTTAATGTTTGTGATTTGCTTGCTGTCTTACTTTGAATCTACTTCCTGATCTTCAGAAGTGATAGTCTTCACCTCGACCCAAACTCTCATGTTCAGAAAGGGTATGAAGCATTGTCAAGCACACAACCAGTCTCTCTCTTTCTCTCTCTCGTAATTGATAACTACAAAAGTACAAGAGTTAAATAGTTAGAAAGACAGATTTATATGGGGGATGCAGAGCCAACCTGCTTGAGGGACTGGGTTGTGCTTTCATTATAAAATAGCTCATTGAAGAAGTCATTTACGCATTATTAGTTGATCCATGGCTTAGGCTGTGTAAGAATTGTTAGCATGATATTTGGAAAAATGTATCCAAATGTAGACTATAAAAGTGATTTATTGACTATTGATATGAGGAGTCCTGTGATGCCAGGTGTGACATTTCTTTCACCTAATAAAAGAGGAGAACTCTTGAAAAGAGTCATAATTAGTTCCCACTGAGATTCATTTATGTACAGAAATGTTGAAAGTAGTAAAATGAGAGGTGTGTTCGGCACGATGAGAAAAATATATTCATCATATTTAACAAATGGGTTAAGACTCTTAGATGCTTTGATGACAGAAATTTGCCTGGCAGGTTATTTTCTACTGTGCAGCACTGCCCATATGTGTGCTTGTGTATGAACTTAGCACATGCCCTGGCATTGCAGGAGTTAATATTGTTTGCCGGATAAATCTTTCAGCTGATAGGAGTGGAGGTAAGTTCCTCAGTGGTATAAAACTTGTGAACAGAATGAGAAAATCTGATGGGATAAATTAAGAGAGAGCTTTAATATAAAAGGAGAAAGAAGGGGACTGAGTGTTTTTTAATGTTATGCAAACTTACTTATGACAAAGAGCTAAGCTGCGAAAGAAAAGGCTTTTCTTTGAAGTTGTTTCTTGTGAATTTAGCACTCATGAAAAATACCAGATTGGAAGCTATAGATCCTGAAGTCAGTTGGTCACAGCATGAAAATCATAGCTTTGAGTTTCCCCCACCAGTACCTTAATACTAACCTGGAAGGTGTATAGAAAATACATAGCAAATATTAAGAAAACCACAGGCATTCAGATATGGTAAGATTTGTCATACCATTGATGGAAAAATTGATAGTAGCCTGTAGCTCATTAACCAAACTATGAGCTTAAAAAAAATTGCTTTCTGAGATGAGATACCATAATAACTTCTTCTCTGGAAACAACCAGTGTCCTACTCTTCTCAAAGGAAGTGTTAACATGACTGTGGCTTCCAGCAAAGATCTAGAACTTCCTCACTAAGTTTGAGCTGTCAGAGACAGCATGAATCCAAACCACAAGTTGTGTCATAAAGTTCCTCCAACACATCTATGATGGTTTTAAGTGAGAATCCCTGGAGTTTTAATACATATTCCTGGAATTTTAGTCCAACTCTCCTAAATCTCTATTTGGTGCTGAACCCTTAATTATCCAGTATGGTGTGGGGCACCTTCTTGTTGCCTCTAATATTGTGTGCACTCTCTGCTTGCCTGAGAAAAGAAATGAAATGAGGTTTGGGCCAAACCCTGAGAGAGAATGATCAGCCTATCTCACATTGTAGAAAGTGGAGAACTGCAAATGCTAAGCATGCCTGTGGTATACATCATAAATTAGATTAGGGTATGTTAGGGTCAAAGAAAACAAGCTTCAGTCACAGGACAGAACATATTATATAGCATTTTTTCCCCCTTTCATCAACAAATTAAAACATGCTTCCCTTCTTAATAATTTATTCAGCTTAAAGCTCTTCTCTGAAACCGCTTAGTCATGAAGAGGACGAAGTTCAGTATTTGTGAATGCATTCATTCTGCGTAGACTTAAAGTTGTACTAACACCCAGGAGTAAAACAATTGGTGACTTTTATATCGGCTAACACAGTGATTCTCAATCAGGGTGACAGGGGACCCTGGGGTGCCATGAGATCCTTTGAAGGGTGCCACAGGAAGTGTGAATAGATTATGGCAGTCTCAGGCTCTCCCTGCCTGGCCACTCCTCCACCCTCACTGCCTGGTCCCTCTGCAAGGAGGTAAGTACTGTAATACATCAATCAGTTTATGGAATGGGTTGCTGCTCAATTCACAAAAGTTATGGAGGGGTGTCTTGAGTCGGAAAAGGTTGAGAACCAATGATCTACGGAAAGACACGGTAGGAGCAGATGGCAGATATACTTAGTATCATGTGCATATAGTATTGTAATGGATTTCAAACAATTTGCAACCTCCTTCACCTACATACCACAGGAAGGTTGTAACAGGTGTACTTTCAAAATTCACTGAGATTCAGATAAGCATATGAAGATTTAGCTATTTATCCACTCTGCCCAAAGAGTCTTAATTTGGAATGGTGGGCTGAAAATCTTACAGAATCTTCCTTGTTTGTTACCTGTCCTGACCTAAAACTACTCTTTAAAATAATAATAAAAATCAGAAATATAGAAACTAATTTTAGCAAACCCTTTATGAAACAATAAAAGTACAACATTGCCGTGGAGTTTTTCTGTGAGCAGCAGTGCATGTGTAGACGCTCCCCAGCTGTCTGGGGCACAGGGTGCTTCAGTGCATGGCTAGCCAGCAGGCAGCCCCTAAAGCACCCTTATGCCCCAGTCAGCCCCCCTGCAGCATGTGCAGCCCAGTCAGAGTAGCCTTTGGCTGAAAGGCTTACAGCCAGCCCAGGGCTGCTCCAACTGGACTCCATGTGCTGCACACAAATAATAAACTCCAGAGCAATATGCTCTGTATTTCTTTGCTCCTGGGCACACATTCAAAAGATGTGCCCAGAAGCAAAAAACTCCAGGCAATAAGCTCCGGAGTTTATTCATGGACATTAATTGTATGTGTAGATACACCCTGTGCTAACTCTCCATATGGACACTCTTAGGGCTAGTTTCTTTTCCAGCTCTTAGGAGTCTAAGAGGATAGGCACCTGAGTATTATTCTATTCCACTGTTCAAGTGCTGAAGAACTATTAATGCATCCACTTCTATAAAACACCATAATATTACTCTACTTTTTTATTTTTTTTGATTCAGTGAGGAGGAAAAGTCACCTATCTTTTGTATTAGCAGCTCTTTACATGGAACAGGATCACATTTATGTGCTTAAGTCCACTTACGTACCTAATAGGTGGAATAAAATCAGGCCCTGAGACTACAGTAACAGTGCCTTTGTGCAACATAATTTGCAGTACAAATTAAGGATTTGGACACTTGACAGGTTTGCACTGGTGCAATTTACATCAGTGTTGTACAATGACCAAAATTACATCAGGATCTGGAGCAGACAGCACTAGGTATCGCAGAGTAGCTGGCAATCACCTATTTGTCTACATTGAACTATCTTGGGATAGCTCTGGATAAATGACACTTCAAACAGTTTAACATGCACAAGTATAATTTTACTTCTGATGATTCCCCTAGACAGGATTCCAGTAAGTTACACTGGTGCAGAGCTGTACATCATGTTGCCACTCCTTGTTTATACCTCTATGATGCTAATTACATTGGTTAAAAGTTGTGTGTCCAAGCCATCATCATTAGTGCAAACAAGTCAGATTGCCATACATTCACGCCCTAGAGTATTCCACACTAACTTTTGCATGGAGACACGTTTTAGAAAACTTTCCTTAAGTGAGATTTATTAGGCTACAGAAAAGTTTTCCTAAGGAAGGTACAGAAGGCTCATCAATTGAAAAAATTGAAAACTGGACTGAACAAAGCATTAGGAAATATACCATATGGAATAAGCCTGCATTAGCCAAGGGATGAACTAGGCCTTTTCCATCACTGTGACTGCTATTGGTATAAAAATGTAATAAAAGAGGATGAAGTAGTTTGTTAAAATATTGCTCCAGGCTTGATGTTCCAAAGGTTACAGATCACCATGTAGCAACATCACTGCTTTTTACCATCCTTTTATGCTCTTTTTAGATATCAGGGTGGTATGCATTCAAACAAGAGGACACACAATGTTGAGGGCACAGTGGCTCTTCAGTGACTACTCACACTTCTCCTCAGTAAAAAATTACCAGAACTGCTCCTGTTAAAGAATTCTTGTACCAAGGGAAGTGCCCCATATCACCTCCCATGAGAAATTAGATCTTATCTTTTCTAAAACAGAGGCGGTCAGATGTTCCTTGAGAGGGGAGGAGACTTTTGCTGCATCATTGGTAAAACAATACTGAAATATCACTTTTTTGTATGATGGCTTAAGTAAGAAAACACAAATTGCTTGCCCCTATTTGGTCATTCTGGTATAAACTAAATTGAATTCCGTCACTATGGATTTATAGCAGTTGAGGGTTTTCCCCCCTTAGTGCTTTTCTCTCAATGATTGGAAAAGAAAGGAAGTAGTGAAAAATCAATTCATGATTTAATTTTAACTTTTGTGACCTACGGTGCTTTCCAGCTATTCCTGCATGTGATTTTCTTTCAGTGTCCTACAGATTACCCTTCCTGACCTCCCTGCCACACATACATGCACTTTTTCTAATTTGTCTGCTCTGCTCTGCTTTTGTTTGTTGCCTGGCCCATTGCCTGAAGAAGAGTGCCTTCCCTCTCCCTAAACTTCACTATCTCATTCTCTGTAGCTCATTATTTGTATTCTCTGTCTTTCTCTCACACACACTAATATACTTTTTATGTTGTTATCATTTCATCCCTTCAGCATGATGCTTGGGGCTCCTGACTCATATGCATTTTCAAAATTCTTTCAAGTTTTCTGGAGGGAATTGTGATCAAAGTGAGTAACACAAGTGTATGGAAAAACATGTTTATGTTGTGGTTCCCCATCCCCCTCTCTTTTTAATCTTGTTTGTGTATCTCTTGCTACCCACACTAATTCCTATCTGGTTGGTTGCATCTGAGCCACTTGACTCCCTTTGCAACTAAATGCATCATCTAATGCTCTCCATCACTTAATGCCTGCTACCTCACAGGACACTTCCATTAAAAATACATCAGTAGAAAGGAAAACAAATAGAATTGATGTGCTTACAATGTAATGGATTTCCCTTGTGCTGTATAGTATAATTTTGATGTCAATTTATTCTTGTTGTACTTTCTTCTTCTCCTAAAGGAAAGGTTGTACCATTTTTGGTCTTTCCTGAAAACAATTAAACAGACACCCTATAGGCAGGCAAGTCTTCAAAGCTAGGAAACAACTACAAGAAGTGAACTAATCTAGCAAATGCAGATAAAGGCAGTAAATGTATGCATATATGTCTTCCCCTCACCTCCTATTACCTGCAAATAAAATGTTCCACATTTGTATTGAGCAGAATGTAGTCCCAAATGTTTAGCTTGACTTGGACTTTGCATTGTGCAGTGTTTCATCCTAGTATACTCCAGGCTTTGGGAATCAGCAGCTCTGCAGAAAAGGTCCTGGGGGGTTACAGTAAGTTGAATATGAGCCAGCAGTGTGCCCTTGTGATAAAGAAGGCTAATGGTATACTGGGCTACATTGGTAGGAACATTGCCAGAAGATCAAGGGAAGTGATTTTCCCATCTATTCACCACTGGCGAGGCCATATCTAGAGTCCTGTGCCCAGTTTTGGGCCCCCCACTACAGAAAGGATGTAGAAATATTGGAGAAAGTCCAGTGGAAGGCAACAAAAATGGTTAGGGGCCTGAGGTACATGACTTATGAGGAGAGGCTGAGGGAACTGGGTTTATTTATTCTGAAGAAGAGAAGACTGAGAGGGGATTTAATAGCAATCTTCAACTACCTGAAGGGTGGTTCCAAAGAGGATGGAGCTGGACTGTTCTCAGTGGTGGCAGATAACAGAACAAGGAGCAATGGTCTCAAGCAAGGGAAGTTTAGGTTAGATATTAGGGAAAAAACATTCTCACTACCAGGGTAGTAAAACACTGGTAAAGGTTACCCAGAGAGGGTGTGGACTGTCCATCCTTGGAGGTTTTTAAGATCCAGCTAGACAAAGCCTTAGCTTGGATGATCTAGTTGTAGATGGCCCTGCTTTGAGCAGGGCATTGGACTAGATGACCTCCTGAAGTCCCTTCCAACCCTAATTTTCTACGTTTCTAAGCATGAGATGATCCTTCACTTCACTCCATTATGGTCAGCCCTGGGCCACTCCATTAAGTTCCTGAAGCTTCTGGGTGTGTACAGCTATTTGCTGCACATGGTCTATATTCACAGAGTTTACTTGAACCTTCATGAACATAGATTGAGTGGCACTGTAACAGGGACCCCTTGCCCTGTTACCGGGACAGGGCTACAAAGCCAGTAGAACTGGTGAGGGCCCTTTAAGAGAAAGGTTTTTGTGGTCCAGGCAAAGGCAAGTGGCAGGACTGGGACTAATGAGCAGCCCCTGTGCTCAGACCAAATAATAGACCAGTATGGCCAGAAAGAGTGGGATTCAAGTGTAAATAGGTTTGCTCTCAGGCTGGAGGGGAGTCTAGGCCTGACTGGGAAAGGGGCAAGATTCCCAGGTGGGCTGCAAGGAGGCATGGAAACAAAAAGGGGAGCACTCATGAATAAGGGCTGAGAAGAAAGGGTTTTTGTGGGTTTTTTTTTCCTGCACAGGACCCAGAAGGGATAATGCATTGTTGCTGAGGGAGCACTTGTTTGTGAGTGCCCAGAGAGGCAGTAATTTCTGGTTGAAAGTGGTTGCTTGCATTTTTGTTTCAGTTTGTCCGGAGGACAGGTTGTGACTATAAGGGTAGATGGAGGTTACATTGCAAGTGATTTAAAGCACCCTGCAAGATTCACCCCTTTTGGGGAAGAGGTCATACACAGGCAGAGGAGAGAAAACATGAGAGAGAGAAGACATTTAACCCCCTTTAAGACTGGAGAATCAGGAGGGCCCACAACACATCATGGAACCTGATTCTCAGCTGAACCACTGCTACAAAAGAGCCTAGGCTGAACTAAGTGGGCCTAGGGCTGCAGGGAATAGCTAAAGCAACCAAGAGGGTCACGGTCCAGATGATACAAAAAGGGGAAGCCAAGTGCCCCAAAGGAAGCTCCTACTCTAAGGCCCAGGACTAATTTGCATAACTTGTTTCTTCAAGGCATGGCAAGAGAGATACGTCGTGGCAGTTCAGAAAGGCTAGAGAGGAGGAGAGGTGGGGCAGGCTAGACAGCCACTGTGGTTTATTACTTTCTGGATGAGCTAGGCTTGTCATAAGCATATGCAGCTGTTCACCACTCCCAGGAGCCACATGGGGAACCTGGTGTAAATAATAGGGTAGGGGGAGGGGCTGGCAGCATTAGAAGGAACTAGCAGATTGGAGGAGGGGGGGTAAAATTGGGGGGAGAGCTTATAGATCCATGGGAGGGGCTGGTGGGGAGATTCAACAGGTTAAAATAGCCTAGTCAGGGTTGGGGACTGGTAGGAATATTGCATCTCTGGCAGTAGGGTGAGTGGCTGGGCTCTCTCAGCCCTGAGGCTGTGAATATGCACAAGTGTTCATGAAATTGGGTTACCCTTTTCTTAGATCAGGTTAACCTAAACTCAGCCTAAGTTAGGACATCAACTCAGTTTGCAGTGTGGGGAGGAAATTAGACACCTGGATATCCAGGGGTGTAAAAAAATCAAAGTTTAAAAAAGCAGAGCAGGGCATGGTCCCGGACTGTGCCTTGAGACAACCGGAGGCTGGGTCCTCCACGGAGATACTCTGGCTGCAAACCCTGGCACTTACCGGCAGTTCCAACTTCCATCTGGCTGACTAGGCCCCGCCCACACAGTGCAGGGCAGGGTGACAGCCCCAGCAGCCCCAGCCCAAGCCCTCTTGCCCCCCTGCTGCCCTGTGCTGCCCAGGGGGGCTCTTCCAGGAGGCCCTGGAGCCCCCACCCCTGTTTCTTAAGTAAGTAGAGGCTTTTTTCCCATTTTTTCTGGGTTTTTCCTGTGTTTTTTTTAAGTGATGGTGGTGCCTGGGGTTGTGGAGTTAGCCATGGAGGCCTGGGGGTACAAGCTGGGAGGTGAGGCTGGGTGGGGTAGCCATTGTGGGAGCTTCAGCAGCTGGTGGGGGATGGGGCCAGGTGGGGCAGCAATTGGGGGGCTGGGGTGGTTCATGTGGCCCTTGCAGGGGGGGTGGTATCCCTTGCAGAGTCCATTTGGCCCATGTTGGCAGGTTGTACCCCTTGTGTGGGGGCCCTACCCCTTGTGTTGGGGCCATAGCCTTGTTGGGGGGCCATAGCCCTTGTGTGGGGGCTGAACACCCTGTTCAGGTGCTGAAACCCTTGTTGGGGGGCCTGGAGCCCTTGTGTGGGGGCCGAATCCCCTCTTGGGAGGCCATAACCTCTGTGTGGGGGGCCATCTTCCCTGTGGGAGGACAGCAAAATATATATTCATGAATTCATGACACATGTATTTAGAGTTCACTTTATTATGATGATAACAGACATGCTTTAACACTGTAGATATATCAATAAAATATTGTCCAACTGATCGCTGTTTCTGTCTCACTCTTTCTCTCTCTTTATAATGGTCTTTTTTTTTCACTTGTGGAGGAACATGGATTTGGGGGTATTTTACAGAGTAACTTTGGGATTTTTTTATCAGGGATTTTCAGTTTTCCAATAGGGAACACCAGAATTCCTGCAAGGGAGGCCAGTGGCAGGACACTGCCTGCCTTCTCAGAGCCGGGACCTGGGGGGGGCTTAACCCTGTGGGGGACAGCAAAACATATATTCATATATTCATGAAACATGTATTTAGAATTCACTTTATTATTATGATACAGACACTAGTAGTCTTCCAAATTGCTTTAACACTGTAGATATTTCAATAAAACATTGTCCAACTGATCACTGTCTCTCACTCTCTCTGTAGTGGTCATTTGTTTTAATTGTGGAGGAACATGGATTTGGGGGTATTTTACAGAGTGACATTGGGATGTTTTTATCAGGGATTTTTCCATTTTCAAATAGGGAACACCAGAATTCCTGCTAGGGAGGCCAGTGGCAGGACCCTGCCTGCTCAGAGCTGACACCTTGGACCCAGCTGGCTGTGGCTAACCTCCTGGCCAAATGGGGCCAGGAGGACATGTTCTGCCTGTTCAAAGCAGGCCACCACACTGGGAACATCTTCCTGGCGATAACTGCTCAGATGGCTGGGCAGGGGGCACACTGGGCAGTAGTGCTGCACAGAGGCCAACCCTGCAATCACAGTCCACTGGTAGCTGGCCCAGAGGGACAGATGCCTCTGCTGGCTGTGCAGTCCCCATCCAGGTCTAGGAGGTTCACAGCAGGTCCACAGCAGGTCACAGCCAGGCAGCAGCACCCACTGTTAGACTGCTGCAGTGGGTAGAGGGTGCAGGGAACTCTCAGGGCTGCTGCAGTAGTCCAGCTGGCACAAGGGGTAGTGTCCCCAGGTACCAATTGGCTGGGCCCCAGAAGCTCCTGAGAGCCAGTAGCCCTGAGCTAGTTTCCAGGTCAGCTTTTTATACTGCTGGGCACAGCACAGGTGCTGGCCCCGGGCTCTAGCTTCCCCTGGCTGCAGATCTGGGAGGAGCCAGGCAGGGTTGTTTTACCCCAAGTGGCACAATTTGCTCCACAACAAAGAGCATGTCCAAGCATGTGCGCTGAGGCAAAACTCCCCAACTCAAATCTGCACTGCTTCTGTTTGAGTTGCTACAAGCGCACGTGCTTGCATGTGTAGACGCACCCTCTGATAGCAGCAAGTTAATCATCAATGTAACTCTATGGTACCCCTAAAAAAATCAATGAGGTTTCTCTGGATTCCCATCCAAAACTAGTATTTATTTCAAGAAAATCCTCAATATACAGTTTCCATTTTAAGGAATTATTAAATTTGGAAGAAAAGCATTATATGTTTGTATGTTGTTAGTAAGCATGACATTTGGAACTTCTCTGTAAACACATGGTTCTTTTACACTCCTGATGATGTGTACAAAGCAAAGGCATAACAGTTTTCTTCACCTGCGCATATACCTTTTGCTATGAATGCAAATCCATGGTTCCATTAACTTCTGAGAAGTTAGTCTACCTCTAGTGGAGATCTGCAGGTATGTAGACAAAAAGCAGGGGAGAGAGAAATTGTGTTTCTGTGAGGAACATTGCTCATTATGACAGAGTTCTTCTTAATAAGATTTGTCATATCTCATCTAGTTTTAATACACCTCTTTCCCTGAATTTCAGCTCAGTGAAGTTCTTCAGATTCCATACATTATATGCAGCACCAAAAGGAAGAAAGCTTAACTGAAACACTGCAGTTTCCCTACGATTGTCAGTGACAAGGCTCCCTACAATTGTCAGTGACAAGGCAATTTCCTATGGAACATATAAAGCGGTGGAAAATCTTTTTTTTATACCCTACATGCAATAAAATCTTGATATTTTAATTATAATATATACAGTCCTGGTATATATTACTTTTCTTGCCAAATGTAAAACATAAGGTCTTGGTTAATGCTAGGCAAACCCTGCAAACATTCAGAGTTTGGGTTGAAAGAAGCACCCAAAAGCTCAGACAATACTGACTTGGTATTTTTACAGCAGCAGATCTCTTGATGAGATTTCTTGCTATTCTCCTCTTGCTCTGGGTGTCATTAGTCTGTCATTATATTGCACTGGAGTTTATTGTTCCTGGGCTCCGTGTTTCTACCTGTGCCCAGGATCACAGCACATTAAACGATGTTGGAGCAACCCCGGCTGACAGGCGAGCTCAGGGGGTCAGCGTGCCAGCCCAGGGCTGCTCCAACCTGGCTCAACATGCTGTGAAGGGACTGGCTGTGGCACAAGAGCACTTCAGTGCAGGGCTAGCTTAAAGGCAACCCCCAAACTGAAGCACCTTCATGCCCCAGTGAGCCAAGTCAGCGCCTACACGTGCATTGTTGCTCATGAAAAAACTCCATGGCAGGAGTTTATAAGTTTCCTGCAGCCTAATAGGGCCACATGTAGACACCAAGATATTTACTGTTGAGCTAATTAGGCAAATCCACAGTAAATGTCTCATGTAGATGTGTCCACTCTATGGGAAAAGAGTGCATTGTAATTTCAAGAAGTATTATAGTATTGCAGAGTCAGAAAGGAAGATTAATACACTGCCAGGTATACATGCTTTGAGGCACGGTCTCTTTTTCTGTTCACTCATCTCAATATGGGTTATACATGTGGCTAAAGAAATATTGGAACCTATAGGATCCTACTGCTAAAGAAAAGTCTGGTGTTAATTGAATAAAAAAATATGAAAATAGACATTGCTGCTGATACTGCTTATGCAGAGTTTTGATTAGTACAAAGATTCATGCCAGTTAAAGATGATTTCATAAAGAATTGTTTGCCAAAGTAAATCTTCACTAAATTGAAATGCTTGTCAAGAGAGATTAAGACCCATATTTGTACCTGGCAGAATGAAATTACTTGGTCAAGGTTGCCTTATAATTACTATATAGTGGTGTCTGCTAGTCCTACTGTGGTGTAGACTCTGTTAGTCCATTCTAATACAGTCCAGTATTTTACCATTTGGCATACAATGTGTTGGCCTGAAAACAATTTTTTTCTTTCATATTTTCAAAAAGTGAATCAGTCTTGAAGGTTTTATAGGACAAAATTGCAAAGACCATACCGAGTAAAGTACATTTTACATTTTGTAGATTTTAAAACAGAAATGTTTTATTTAATGACAATAGACCTAAGTATAACTCAAAATTGAAATTCACTGAAGTCATGGAATTATATCAGTATACAACTAACCTCAATAACTTGAGAATTACTCAGCAAAATGTGTTTGTGACTCCTTGACAAAGGCAGAACTATGTTATCTTTGGAGCCTAGTCTTAGTTTTGCTGGACTGTTGGATGATTGGTAGGAAATGTCCCCGCAAGCAACCAACTCGGTTTTTATCATCTTGTTAATCTGCACCATGGTGAGGTTCAAGACCAACAGAATAAATCTGTGGTTCTTCTAACTTTAACTCTAGTATTTAAAAGATCCATTCAGGATCAGCAAGAATTTATCTGCCAAATGAGAGCTTCTAATCTTAACGCTAAGTCTTGGCTTTGGCTAACTAGTTTCAAGTTTATGGATTCTGAGCCCTTTAATTTTTGGATGGACATGGTCAAAGCGTCAAGTTAAGGGAAAAAAATGTTCTCTTTAGAGACTTTTAAATTACATTGTTGTACTTGCTCTGAGTAAAAGTTATTGAAACAGGGACTTTTGGAAAAACTGGTATGCAATGGGAGCTATAACAAAGCTTTATCCACTATAGTGAAGTACTAAAGGGAATGCTGCCTCAAAACAGTATAGGCCTCCAAATGGAATTGTTGTATTAAGATGATGAAACAGCATAATGGCCTATTTCTCTTTGATGTCTGTATTCCTGTTATATGTCTTATTATGTACTAGTTTCCTGCGCAACAGTCCTTCCATCAATCAAATGAGAGACCTATATTTTTTTCTGGTAATTCTTCATTATTTAAAATTATCTATAAAAAAAAAAACTTTTGAGGAAAAAAAATCCATCTGTAACTTCTCATGAACTGTTCCTAGTGAAAATTCAGTATTTGAAATTCAGTATCAGCAATAATCTTATTCATGGATTTATGTCAATGAGACTTAAACGTGCCTTTAGAAGCTTTGGTGCATCAGATAATTTGCTGAATTGAAGTGTCCATGAATTGGATGAGTTAATGTGTTTCTGTTCCCAAGACAAAGGAGTATTTGAGGACTTATGATTAGGTTTCCAGGAAAGTAGCAATTAATAGTTCAAAATTCACTTTCTGTCAATATTCTCTAATATTTGCTTAAAATTTATTCTTTCTAAGAATTTTATGCCAATAAACAAATTAATTTGTACATGCATATGGGAAATAATCATAAAATGAGCACAAGCACAGCTGAAGAACATTTGTTTAAAATTAAAACAAATTTAACTGGGGCTATTTTTGCATGAGTTTCTCATCTCTAAATTGGAGTCCAAAGTCTTGATTTTCTTCCCTGTTCTGCTACCAACTATCTGTGATTGCTAGTCACCTCATCCTTGTCTTTATTGGTCTGTAGAATGGGTAAAACTATACCTAGCCCACAGAGGCTTAGAATAATAAGATCTCAGATCTGGGTCAGGGAGCTATCAACATATATTTTTTTACTGGTATCCACAGTAACCCATGTGTGACAATATCTAACCACAATGAGGAAGGGGTACTGAAGAGTGTTAGCCCTTTTCTGAATTGTTGTACTCTTGAGGGCTAAAATCAGATGCTTAACAATCTTGGAACACAGCATTTCACTGTTTAATGTACATTAGCACTTCAATAACCTCAAAAGAGATCAACTACCTGCCTCACACATGCTGACAACTTACAGGCTCAGATAATCTTTCAAGATACAATAGTATTTTAGAGTCCTCCTTAGTGAAACAAAACCCATACTGATCAAGGCCTGTGATTTTCTCAACTGTATTGTTTAAAATAAGCTCCAAACAGTCTGCTGAGCAAGGTATTCACAGCCAGATCTGGCTTAAGTTCAAGTACCCATGAATATTAAAGCTCCAATTACCTACCTGTAGAGAACCACAGATTTTTCTAGATGAGATTATTGTCCTAACAAGTTGGAGAGGCTGGCCAAAATCCAAATGAAACATCCCCTGAAGACCCCATATTTGGCATCTGTACTATATAAAGACCCAAGTAAGAGGAAGAATATAGAGGAATTCATGATCCCTTTGAGATCTTACAAAGCTTGATAAAACCCATGTCCTGTCTGCTTTACTGCAGTCAACTTAGACAGAACCACCCAACAATGGAGGAATCAAAGGCATTGCTCCCAAAGGTGAATGGATCTGGCCAGTTTCCCAGGCCTGCACTGGCAATAACTACACAGCAAAAGCCTGCTTAAGATTTTTCTTTAGCATTTATATGATTATATATTTAGAAGTATATTAACAGGGACACTAATTCACTAGGAATGAAATAATCCAATTTTACACTTTGAAATTATGGATGATGCTAGAGATCATAAGCTTAGTGGCAGGATTTCCCTGAGTGGACTGTCAGTCAGCCATTTAGTTTTGGTGGTATTTAGGTATGGGAACTACAGTGGGTATGGGAATGTTAATCCTGTATATTCAATACAAGATCATATTGCACTAAGATCTTACAGGTCCTGTTTGACTGCACTGAAACTTTGTAATTGTCTCAGCCACCAAAGGGAAAGTAAACAGCCCATGCCAGGCCAAAAGGAATTATACTTTGGAATGCAGAACTCATTAAGGAGAAGGAGAACTGCTTAAAGGAGGTGGTCATGATAAACATAGGGGGTAAAAGAGCATATTGAAGCACTAAATAGCAGATGTTCTGATTCCATATTCTAAAATAATGAAAGCCTTGATTCCTAACAATGTAGCCCTCTACCTCTCTGCAATATTGAAGGGGATGAGTCCCTACACATTCAGGAAGTACTCTGTAGGTAAAAATTATGTGGAAAGGCACCTAGATATGTGTAAGAAAAGTGATAGCGCTAGGCCAGAATTTTAGAGGTGTGCTGTTTATTCGTTAGGTCTGTGTAGTTTATTATTTAAGGATACTTTTGAAAATGATTGTTCATCATGTGTTTTGTTGCATTAACCCATTTTAGAAAGTACTTTTACTGATGGTATAACCCTGGACCAGTCTTCTAGAATGTGCACAGATGAGCTGTACTGTCTGGGATACCAAAACAGCTACCCAACAAGGATATTCTACGTGGAAGAGATTTTTCATTAAATTTAGTTTTGAGTGGTACATAAAATTAAGAATAAGATGCCAGTATTTTACTCTGATTATGCACTTTCATTTTCTGTAGTTGGACAGTCCATAAGAAACATTGTGTGAATGATTTCTGACTAAAAATAAATAAATAAATAAATAAAAATCACAGCAGAGATGGAGTGTAGATTGTGAAACTGTTCACGAAGTTTTGTATGTATATGCATCTATTTGTAAATGGAGTCATGTTTATATGTTTCCAGACTTGTGTGGCTGTCAGAGAGGACTGGAAGCTTATCCAGTCATTTCTTCAGTGGCACAGCAGGTTAATTTTATGTGTAATTCCCTTTTGTACCCAGATACCAACTGTACACAGTCCTATGCAAATAGCAAGCAGCTATTCTTTGTAGGACGAGCTTGCTTCCAAAAAATCAGTGCCTCTATCAACTTACTCTGCTGCACCTGAGCTGACAAAGAGAACAAAAGACCTATACTTTAGAAGCCCTAACACGAGTATTTATTAGGTCTTCAGCGATGTGCAGCTTTACTATGGACAATGCTTGGCCATGATATCTAATGTCAGTGCAGTATTAAGGTTGACCTGCAAGCTTCAAATAACTGGGGTATATCCTTTTATTTCAAGGTTACTGGATCCAACTGACAGGAGTTTGGCTTCCTGCGTAAAACAAAAGGTTGATGCTGCCTGTTCACATCACAGTAAAACATGGCCATTGTGAGTACAAATATGGAATTCCTAAGGCAAGTTTCTTACTGATAAATAAGCGTAGTTCCATTGACTTTGTTAGAAAAATGTTGATTTATACCAGCTTCTACCACAAAATGCACACAATCATTTAATAGGGAGCAACTGTAGAGTATGAAAGTGTTTGGGTTTTTTTTTGTTTGTTTGTTTTTTTACCCCCTCCCTCCCTCATGTGGGTTACTTGCATTTTCTGTACAGTCATCCAAAACTCCAGACACGGCACTGTACCTGCTTACCCATTATAGCTTAATTATATCATTTGGATATCAAAATGCTCTTTAACATTCCACAGACTGAGCATCCACTGAACTTTGATGTGAAAACAAAGAGACATCACTCATATATCTAGAAGAAAAGAACGTCTGAGTGGGGTTCAAAGATATCTGAATATCAAAGGTACAATTGCAGATTGATGCAATACCCCACTCCTAACTTGATGGCACTTATTTCTAGTCTAAGGATCTGGTTTTAACTTTTAGGGTCTAGTGGAGAACTATTGTTAGAGCTTGTTATTTTATGTGACAGAGAGAAGAATATTTTCAGATGCTGGTTTGCTTGGGGAGGGGAGGGAAGAAGAAAAGGGAGCCTATTTAAAAAAATATTGTTTTAATATAGTGTCAGAGCAATTTAGGAATATGACTCCACTGGGATATCACGATTGCTGTGAAACTGCATTATACTTACCTCTGTGAAAATTTTGAGACCTGTGAGATGAAAAGAACTATGTAAATGCAAGGCATGAACAGTATTGTATGTATAATAGTATTATAGTTAGTATAAACACCTTGCTGCTGTCACAATCTGGCCCAGCAACAGTAGAGATAGATTTCATACTCTGCTCACTTTGAAGGCACATACTTTCTGTCCCAACCTGACCTAGATGAGACTTATCATTGGTGGTTGGCAATGTGAAAGATACTACATAAGTGTGCAATTCTAGTTCAATCCAGGAGGAAGTAGAATAATAGACATATGCACTAACCAATATATTGCATTGTTTTAAAGACAGACAGCAAAAGGCAACATGATCCATGGTATAAAATTAACATTGTATTAACATGAGTTTGGGATGGCAGCATTACTCATGGCTAATGAAACCATAAGTTATGAATTTATACTCAAATAAGTGCTGATCAAAATTATTATACATGCCGTATACTTTTCTGTATGTTACAAAAATACTAAAATATTTCATAATGCTCTAGCTTTAAAATATTTTCTTGTTATACATCATCACCTTTCCCAAAAAGTAAACATAGAAGATGATATTCAACACTGAATAAAATCTGTAAATGTTGCTTTTGGACATCTCCAAAATCATGTCTTTGATCATGACATCAGGACCCAAACCAAACTGCTTATCTACCAGGCTATATCTTGTATAGATAGATAGATAGATAGATATCTCTCTATATCTATATCTATCTACCTATTTTGATCAGGACTTATTTGCATGTAAATTCTAGATAGATAGATAGATCTCTATGTATAGAGAGAATCTCTCTATAATGAATATAGAGACTCTCTCTAGATAGATGGATGGATGTGTATATATATCTATATCTAACGATCTATAGATCGATAGATAGATATAGATATTAGATCTCTATATAGAAAGAGAATCCCTAGATAGATAGATAGATAGATAGATATCTCTCTATATATAGAATTTTGGAAATCCTTGGAAACTAAAACTCCACTTTTAACAAAGGGAGGAGATATATATATATATATATATATATTCACCTATAAAGCTAGAATTATCTCTCTCTCTCTCTAACTAGAAATGATTAGTTCGTTTTGCTCAGAAAATGAAAAAGAAAATAAATGTTTCAGATCAACCCAAATATTTTTCTTTTTTAACTTTAGCCACTGAAAAAATACAACAACAACAAGAAAAGTAGTACAGCTACATTTTTCACACCATTGTTGTCACGGTGCACCTCGCTGCCCCGCTCCTAGAGAGGGGGAAAACTGCTGGGGAAAAGCCCTAGCAGGGATAATGAGCTCAGCTGTAAGTTGCCAGGGCAACTCCAGATAGATTGACTCACAACTAATGAGAGTCAGCTGCTGGTAGGAGTTGGCCCTTAAAAAGCCCAGGGCTGAGGCCAGGCTGGCAGTTCCCTGCTAGCAGCCAGAAGGGCAGGAGGTCATGGAGCTAGGATGCGAACACTGCAGGAGCTGCTCAAGCAGTGTAAGGGAAGTGGCTCTGGACATTGCAATCATCTTGAGTCACAGCCAGGTGGCTTATGTTAAGTTATAGCCTAGGGGCTTGTGTTTTGCATTTGTGGTGTTGTGTATTACACTGGTGGTTTGGGTGAGGCTATTAGGGGTTGGAGGAGGCCTCATTGGGGACTCACAAGAGTGTGAGCACCCTGGTGACAGTAAGGGTGCAACTTACGGGGTGCGTAGACCCCAGCCCCAGAGAAGGGCATTTGGAGAAGCCCCAGCATGGGCCCGACGAGCCCCAGGAGGGGGGCACTACTAGGAAGCCTGAGTGTGGGCGTGGCAAGCCCCAAGAGTGGGGGAGTGCACTTTAGAGAAGCCCAGCGTGGGCACAGTGAGCCCCAGAGAGGGGGTGGCACTATTAGGGAGCCCAGTCTGGGCACAGCCAGCCCCAGAGAGGGGGCAGCATTGCAGAAGGCCCTAGAGAAGCAGGCAGCACTATGTGAAAGGCTCGAGAGGGGCAATATATGAGAAGCTCGAGAGGGGCAATAGGTGAGAAGCCCAGGACGGGCATGACGAGCCCGGTAACAGGCTAGCACTGCAGAAAACCCAAGAGAAGGGCAGGGTGCTGCGGTGGACCCCAGGAAAAGGGGTTAGCAGCACGGTGTGCCCAAGAGAAGGACAGGGTGCTGCAGTGGTCCCCAGGAAAAGGGGATAGCAGTACAGCGTCCAGGAAAAGGGGAAGCAGCGCGGTGGACCTGAAAGACTGGAGGCTCGATATAGAGTCCCAAAGCGGGCAAGGGTCCCTGAGTGGGACAACACTTTTGGAGGAGGCCCCAGAGGAGAGGGGCAGTGCTAGAAAAGGCCTCAGAAAAGGGGGCAGCATTTTTAGGAAGCCCAAGGTGGGCACGGCGAGCCCCGAAGAGGGGAGCGCTTTATGAGAGAAGGACCTAGAGAAGGGGGCAGTGTACATATAGAGAGACACACCAACGTCTATCACATCTGCGAGGCTTGGGGCGTGGTATTAGGGGTTGGTAGGAGCCACGCATAGCCCATAAGGCTAGGGTACCTGGAACGCACCCAGTGTACCGGGAGACCCCTGGTAGGGTCCAGGAGAACACGGGGAAGGAAGACCCAGCTAACCGTGCCAAGGAGACGTAAGGCAGACTCCCAACGTATTTACTGAACATCAAAGACGTGGCGGGCGAGAATAGAGGGTGCCCTTGGGCCGAACTGGCACGGAGAGAGGGCCTTAAGGAGATCACGTCCCTCCTGTAGGACCCCACCGTGACAATTGTATTTATGACCTCGCAAAAAAATGGTATGGGAACTTTGGACAATAGAGAATTCTAGGTTTCCAGGAAGCTGGAAGTGCTTTTTTTGTTCTTCTGGAAGATCCTAAGATGCCATATAAGGCTTGAGAATTTTGGAAATTCTTGGAAACTATATAACTATGGAGAGAGAGAGATCTTTTCCCTTTGTAAAAAGTGGTGTGAAAAATGTGGCTGTACTACTTTTGTTGTGTTTTTTTTGGTGGCTGAAGTTAAAAAAGAAAAATATTTGGGTTGATCTGGAACTTCTTTTGTTTGTTTGTTTTTTCATTTTCTGAGCAAAACAATCTAATCATTTCTAGTTGAGTAAAATGTTTTCAGTTCCGTTGTTTTTTCCCAATGTAGAAAATTTTTGAGCAAAACAAACGTTCAAAATAAAAATTGAAAGTTAACATTTCAACTCTTTTCTAATTATATTTTGTTTTTAGTAATTGAAATGATTTGCTTAATTTGTCATGGACCTTGAAACAGCATTGTTGAAACACAAACTGATTTCTTGGTGAATAAAATATTTATCCAAAAAGAATAGTCAGCACTATTCAGAAGTCATTGTCCCTAAACCTGATTTTGGTGCAAAAAATAATATTTGTTGTACTAGCTCTTGAACCAATGTAATTTTGGTGGGAAAAGAACATATTCATGACATGGTGACTTTGAAAAGAAAATATAAAACTTATTTGAAGTTGTTCATAGGATTGGAATAAGTTACAGTGGGTACATCTACACGTGCAATTAGTGCACACAATTCACACCGGAGTCAGTTGCTACCTGGGGCAGCATCTTCACGTGTGCCCAGGACCGCAGCAGTTTAAGCCAGAGCAGAGCAGCTCCTGCTAGCAGAGATACTGGGGGTTGGGGGTCAGCCTGCCAGCCCAGAGCTGTTCTAACCTGGCTCAGTGTGCTGTGGAGGGGCTAGCCAAGTCAGCCATCATGCCCCACCTAGCCCCATAAGCACCTATACATGTGTTGCTGTGCTCTAAAGAACTTTTCTATAGAAATATACTTTTATTTACAGGTCCTAGCCTGTGGTGGAGTTAGTTTCCTGTGGCCTAATGGGGCCTCATATGTAGATGTTGAGACTTTAGTGCATAGCTAATTAGGCAGTAAATGTCATGTATATGGGCCCTGCCTGACTCTCTTTCCAATCCTGATCATGAACTATTAATCAATGGAATTCTTCCTCCTGGTTGTAGGAGGAAGTTCTGTCTAAGCACTGGCCAACATATTCTAAGTCTATATATATGTACAATGAATATAAAACTCATTTTGTTAACTACTTTTCCTTGAGTAATTCAGAGCCTCCATCTACCAATATACGTTAATTCTTTAAATCCACTGAAGGTTTTTTGACATTCTGAACATCAAAAAACTTTGAACTTCACTTCTAGAATGAATCGAGTGGGAGAACTTATACACTATATCACATGACAGAATTGCTTAAAAGCCCATGTCATTATCAGTAAACACAGGCATCTGATTTTCAAAACTGCAAGTATGGCTGAAAATAAAATATCCACAAATTACCCTTATTTGCATCAAATGCTATTGCAGTGCTTACAGCAGCAAACTTCTTATCTGTAACAGAAAAAGACAGAGACTAAAATAAATTCATGCTACGCAGCAGAACACTGGTCCAGTATTTTGGAGTTTAAAATCTACAAAGAACCCTCTGATGTGTTTAAATATCTCTGAATACAGTGCTTTATAAATAATAAATAAAAAAAAAAAAAAGACCAAGAAACACACAATCCAGAATCCCTTTGTGCCAGCAGCTTGTGCCATATCAGCTGTGTTCCGGGCCTAAAAGACTGAGCAAGAGGATACCAGGAATAGAAAAACAAATATGGAAAGAAAATTTTGGAAAAATAACGGGAAACAAACAAAAAGATCTCCTTTGTAAGCAAGCAAAATTTGAAATCTTCATTCCTGACTGTAGCAACTCCCTGTCAATCATTACATAATTCCATTTAATTTCTCTTTTTCTCTTCTCTTCTCTTTCAGCAGATGTATAAAGGGGAATTTTGATTCAGCCATGATTAACCTACCACAAGAAGCTTTACAAGTCTTACCAAATAAATATTTATTAAATTGTACTTTCAGAAAAAATGTAGAAGAAAACTGGCATGAGCGGGATGATAAAAAAATCCCACTTTCCTTACATAGAGCTAAAATAAAAGGAAAAAAGTGGAAAAAAAGTGCTCATTAGTATTCAGGCAGCAAAACAGCAGTGCAAAACTACTGCACGGAAGTAGCACTTGTTAGTCACTAATACGAGTTTCAATTCTGAAAATATATATAACAGTTAGCAGGATTTTTCCTTAATAAAGGTTTATTTACTTACAGGTTTCTTGTAATGAGCCTATGCAAGATGATGAATTTTTCACTCCATTTTATTATCATTAATTATTAGGGTCAAGTAGAGAATCCAGGCATTATAATTCAGAAGGAGTATGGGTTGATTTAGTCAATAGGATATGGAATTAGAAGTTGGGATGCCTGCTTTCTAGGCCCAGGTTTTTCATTGAGGTGCTATCTGATTTTATCCTCTCAGTTTATGCATCTGACAAAGTGGAGGTTACAGTGGGCACATCTGCACCAGACGCTGACTGCGCAGTAGCCTAATAACACAGCACAGTAGCATGCTGGGCAAAAAAACTGTGCTAATATGCTACTGCACAGTAGTATTAGGATACTGCGCAGTAAGCATCACTAAAAACCCATGTGCCGGCACTACTGAGCAGTAGTGCGAGTTACTGTGCATTAATTTAGTACTTGATTAACCAAATACTTAACTTAATGCACAGTAACTATGGCTCATTAATGAACATGTAGACATGCCTAGTGTTTCCTTTATTTGATCAATGTATGTCTGTGGGCATTTCTCTTAATTTAGTTGTTCTGCAAATGTCAGTAATGTCCAGATAATTAGTAGATATCCTATATAATTTAATCCAGCCACAATTGGTGGCAATGGCTGCAGCGGCAGGTCCTAGGTACAAGGATGACAGTCTTCTAGTAAATAGGGAAGTCGTCAGTGAGTCCTGAGATGACTAAAGAGATCAATCCATGATCTGCATGTTGAACTGAAGGAGGAGGAGATCCTAGTGAGGTCTGTTTCATCTATCTGCCTCCATAGCGAGTCAAATTTGCTCAAAATAATTGATGCTTTGGCATACATCAGGAATAATTCAGTGCCCAACTCTAACAGGTATTGATGTTAATGTGGAATTTTTTCAGATTCACCTTCAAGGTGTCCTTCAGTTTCTTCTTTTGCCCACCTCTGAAGTGGTGACCAATGACCATACAAATTTCATCAGGATCTTCCATAGGGCCTTTCTGTTGATGGAATCAAAAATCTTAGTCAGGTCAATGAGGGCCATGTAAGGATCTTGATACTGCTTACAACACTTCTGCAGCTATCTCGCAGCTGTCATTACATCTATTGTATCTCTTAAGTATCCTGAAATTGCAGTGGTATTTAGGTAGAATCTCCCCAGTGAGGGTCGTGAATCTATTGAGAATGCAGGTGAAGATCTTCCCAGATGTGAACAGGAATGCAAGACCATAATAATTGTTGCAATCTGATTTCCTGAATCTGATTACAACACTGCACCTCTCATGACATTGTAAATCTGTTCAAGTTTCCAGATTTTTACAATAACGGTAGGTAGATGATGAGAGATCTTTTTCCATCATGTTTTAAACTTCAGCTGGTACTCCATCATGGCAGCATTTTTTTTTTTAAGTCTTCCTCTGCTAGTTAATTTCAAGGTGTCTTGTTAGGATGATGGATGCATAAGGTAGTCCTTAATGGAGTATTTTGGAATGGCTTTGGTATTATTAGAATATTGTTTCAGAAGTTCTTGAAAATGGTGGACTGATGGTGGAGCTGTCTTTAAAAAGTGCTGCTCTATTCTTGGACCCCAGATGGATAGCTTCTTGTGTTCTTGGCCCATACATCGCTTTGGCTCCACTGAAGAAACTATGCATATCATAGCTGCCAGAAAAAAATTGGATCACTTTTTTGTCTCGCCACCATGTGTTCTTTTGCTCTCAGATTTTCCTTTGGGTTTGGACTTTAATGTGGCAATAATATTTGCTAGATAAATCAACTTCTGAGTTTCTCTGAGTAAAATAAAAGTGCCAGAAACAACACACACATTTCTAAATGGCCTTTTTTGACCTCACAAAAGCCTTTGGCTGTCAACCGAGAAACACTATGGAAGATCCTTCTGAAGTACAGATGCTTACAGAAATGTGTCATCATTCTTTCCCTGTTCCATGATGGTATGTGAGCAGTAGTTCTCAGTAACAGATCTATCACAGATCACTTTAAGATTAAGAAAAGCAATAAGCAAGGCTGCATCATTGCTCCAACACTCTTCTTGATATTCCTTATCATGATACGATGCTACATCTGACCACCAACAAGCTTCCAGTTGGGGTGGAGCTAGCCTACCAAATGGATGGTAAGCTGTTTAATTTCAGCTGAATCCAAGCCAAAACCAAGACCACCCTGACCTCAATCATCAAGCTCCAGTATATTGAGGATGCTGTAGTCTGTGCTCACTCAGACACAGACCTTCAGAGAAGTATTGACATCTTTACCAAGGCATACAAGAAAATGGGACTGAAACTTAACATTTAGAAGACTAATCTCCTCTATCAACAAGGTGTTAATGAGCAGTCCCCGGTTCCAATAATTCAGATTCTTCTTGACACTGGAAAACATTGAGAATTGTCTGTACCTCACAAGCCATCTCTCACAGAAGGCTGACATTGATGAAGAAAGTCAACATTGCCTCAAATGTGCAAGTGCAGCCTTTGGATGCCTGGTGAAACAGGTGTTCAAAGATTATGACATCATACAGGAAACCAAACTCATGGTTTATCAAGCAGTTGTGATCCCCACCTTAATGTATTGAGCTGATATGTAGACAAAATATAGGAGATATCTCAAGTCATTGGAAAAGTATGACCAATGCTACCTGCGGAAGATCTTTTCAATCCAGTGGAAAGATAGATGCATCAATATTAGTGTCCTCTTGCAAGCAAACACCATGAGCACTGAGGAGACAATCATCGGACATCAACTTTCCTGGGCCAGTCATGTTATCCACTGTCTGACTCCAGGCTCCTGAAGCAAGTTTTATTCCTCCAGCTCAGTCAAGGCTTATACTTAAGAGAAGCGCTTTCTCTGTCCTTCAAGGACGTCTTCAAGCCAAGTTGAAAATTGCAATGTTGACATCAACTCGTAGGAGATTATTGCCCAGGACTGCCCCAAATTGAGGAAGAAACTGCTGCAAGGATCTCAGTACTTTGAAGCCTTACAACAGCAACAGGAAATGGAAAAGTGGGAGCAGCAGTGAAAAGTGGGAGCAGCAGAAACAGCATGTTGCAAACTGAATCAAGAATTTGGAGCCACCCACCCTGCATGGAAACATGTTTCCAAGTTGCAGCACAGTCTGTTGATCCCAGATCAGTTTTGTCAGTCCTCTTTGCACCCACGTATAAGACAGTCCTGGAAGACAATCATCCTTGACTGCAAGGGATTGTGGAAAAAGATTACTATTTTTCCATTACATTTTATTTATTTTCTCACCTTTCACTGAACTGTTAGAAATATGGGGAGGAGAAAAGGTGAAGCTGTATATGGGATTGGGTTAAGAAAATAACAAAATGTCTCAGTGGGATAATGTCTGTTCTTAAAGTCCTTGCTCTTAAGAGACCTTTGTCTGGGTCCCGGAGTCTCTTTCTGTATCACTTAATTGGAATCAGAATTAGCAGTGGGGAAGTCTGCATTTTATCAGAATGATCTGGACAAAGCCATTGAGACTGTGGGCTGACTCACAATGGGAAGAAATGTGACCTGGTATGAGAGGATAATGATGAAAGAAATAGAAGCCCATGGGGCACGAGAAAAAAAAATTAGATTAAAATAACCAGAACATATATTTTTTTAAAGAGGTGGCTGAATTGCAAGCCTGTCTAGGTTTTGCTAATTGAAATTGACTGTTCTGATTTAATTCTAACCCCAGCATGAGGCACTTATCAGAGTAAAGGTGTGGTCAAAACTTTGAAAGTTCTGATGCACAGATAGAAATTAT
This sequence comes from Alligator sinensis, assembly GCF_000455745.1. Taxonomy (NCBI): domain Eukaryota; kingdom Metazoa; phylum Chordata; order Crocodylia; family Alligatoridae; genus Alligator; species Alligator sinensis. Next base: position 1,501,109 of record NW_005841881.1, on the reverse strand, counting down.
TTTCCAGAGTCCAGCCCACACAATCTTTCCACTCTATCCACTCTTTAAATAGTTACCCCATATAGTTCATCTTTTCATATTGAAAGGTGGTGCCAAAGCTCCATGACAACTTTAATACTTTTGTTATATAGATCATTTTTATTTCCACAGCTAAATGTACTGCTGGTGAAATATACCAGATTAACACCCCTGGACACTAAAAGTCTTTATTTATTCAGCAAATAGATACAGCATGAACAGTAGCAGAATCTGTTTCCCTCCATACACATTCTGGCATTAAAGGCAATTTGTCATTCCTAACTTGAAAGGTCTTAACAGATTTGGTTTCAAAGATACCTGGTAGGGCTGTGCGGGGCTTTAGACAGAGCTTTGGATCTGGAGAAGCTTTGGATGCTTTGTCATCTGAAGCATCATGTCTGGATTGAAGCACTGGCTTTGTTAGGCTTTCCGAAGCAGTTCGGAGCTCCTGAAGCTCTTCAGTGACCCTTTGGAGCCACTTCGGAGATCCGGCCATAGGGTATAACAGGGAATCGGTGAAATATCTATAACTTTTTTTTTTGTATGATTTGGATAAACTTTGCAGGGAATGTAGTCTCTGCTGAGAGCATGAAGTATGCTAAGTTTCAAGAAGATCGGTGCAGGGGGCTTGGGGGAACTGCACCCCAAATTCTTGAAAGCAAAACTCATGTAACATTGTGTTACACCACAATGGGGTGAAAACTGCAGGGGTGGTGGCTCCTGGTGAGGCCAAAAAGCCTGCCAAGTTTCAAGAAAATTGGTGCAGGGCTTTTGGGTTCTGGGGCCCTGCACCTCTAGCTGCTGACAGACAAAACTGGTGCCATGGGTGCTTGTGCAACTGACTGTCTGTCTTGGGGCATGAGAGAGACTACTGCAGGCCTGGCTGCTAAAAGCAGAGACTAAGGGGAGGAAATAATCAATACAGACAATCAACTGCCCCAAGACAGACACAGATGCACAAACACCCATGTCACCAGTTTTGTCTGCAAGCAGCTAGGGGTGCAGGGCCCCAGAACCCAAAAGCCCTGCACCAATCTTCTTGAAACTTGGCAGGCTTTTCAGCCTCACCAGGAGTCACCACTCCTGCAGTTTTCACCCCCCTCTAGCGTAACATACACGTGACATGAGTTTTGCTTTCAGAAATTTGTGGTACAGTTCCCCCAAAACCCCTGCACTAATCTTCTTGAAACTTAGAAGACTTAATACTCTCATCAGGGGCTACCACTGCTGCAGGTTTCATCTAAATCATACAAAAAACAACAAAGTTATAGATATTTCACTTATTCCCCATTATACCCTATGGCTGGATCTCCGAGGAGGCTCCAAAGCTTCAGAGCCGCTTCGAAGCAGAAACCCAGTCCAGAGATCTGGATCAGATCCCTGGCATCTGAAGCGGCCAGATCCAAAGCCGGATCAGATCGCTGCCAATGTGCACAGGTCTAATACCTGGTAGCCTGAGATGACTAATAAGGCTGAAGCATGATGGTGGATTTGATGATAAAGACAGCTAGAAAACTATCTTAAAGGATCGTATCTGCAAAAAAGCTATCATTAATTCATAATAGTCCTGCAAACAACTATTAGTTTTTACAATTGGTCATTAAAATAATTTTTCAAACACAAGGCATCTATATCAATACATAGATGGCCCTTTGCAAACACAAATCACTCATAACAGCACATAATAAATGATGTTCACTAAGACATAATGCTTTCATGCCTATAATGAGCTGATCTGAAGGTGTTCAGAACCTGACAGAACCATGTTCTATAATGGAAAAGTGCAAGGGACACAACTGATGACAAGGGCTTTAAGTCCTCACTCTGAGAAGGCTTGTTGCACACCAGCCAGGGAAGCCAAGTAGTATTTGTTTTGTGCAGACGAACTCTACACTGGTGGAAAGCTGAAGGAAGCAAAATTGATGTTTTCTGTGCCAGCTAGTTGTGATCAGAGAAGGACAAATTCAGGGAAGAGGTAAATTAATTGAAGGAGGGAAGAAGCACAGTAGATCAGAGCTCTCTTAACTCTCAGTTCCTCTGTAGCTTTAATGTATGTATTAGCTGTCTGGTTAAGGTTCTAGGAGCTGCAAACAGGTTTATCCTTTCACTGTGTCTGAGAGAAGTGGAGAATCTTCTCCCCTATGGAGTCACCACCAAGGAAGTGAAGAAAGATGGAAGGAACTTACAACACAGGAGAAAGTAAGGAAGTGTTTAAACTGAAAGGATTAAGTCACTGGGCACAGGAGAGGTGAAGAAAGATGGATTTGGCAGACAGTTTATGATCTTCACAAAGAAGAAATTTGGGTTAATGAGCTCAAAAAATGTATAAAATTCAGTAAGGATCAAGCAAGTAATTCAGACAACTTTCTAGGGAATTAATTTTGAGTTCAAGTAGAATTCAGAAGGCAATAGGTAGAGTCATTAATGTCACTCATGCAAAGGGAAAAAGATTTTTTTTTCCTCCCAGTCGTATTGACCCACACTGAACTCAAACTGTGACCTTGCACAGAAAACTGTCACATGTACCTAGTAGATATTGGCCCAAGACACAAAGTTAGAACCTTGGGTTCACCTTCCACAATTTCAGTGGTGCTGACTTCCATTCTGTGCTTTGAGACCATAATTGGACACACTAGTTCCCTAAACTGTTATGTCCCAACTGTTGTTGTCTTTTTTTTTTTTTTCAATTACCCTTTCATTTTCATTAAATTATGTATTATCTGTCAAAACTTTTAAATGCTCTGAAGCAGCAAGGGCCAACCTTTTTGGAAGACATGCGACAAATTAGCTTCACACCCTCCCCAAATCCCATGTTGACCCCCTTCAACTCCCTGATCTGCTTTTCTTTTGTTCTGCTGCTAGCCCTGTGCATCCCTGCCTGATCTGCTGCACTTTCTACTTCCTTTTCTGCCCTTCAGGGCCAATTCACTATTTTTCTTTTTGCTCCCTGACCTATCTGCCACTGTGCTGCCTATCCCTTTCCTGATCATCCACTTGCCACACAAAGAATCTGCTTATCCCACTTATGGCACCTGTGCCACAGGTTATCCACCCCTGTTCTGAATAATCACTAAATCTATACCCATGTATTGACCAGAAGCTTACCATGTCTTTCAGAAGTGACTTAACACATGATGTGCATTTCTGCACACACTCTCTTGGGCCAGAAACAATGTAGTACTATGGTACTGATGATGAGCTATATGGTACTGCTGACAGAAAGTGCCAATTAGCCTATTTTAGGTACTGCACAAAAACTGTCTAGATGGTAGCATACACAGAGCTGTGGGGCATATTTGAGGGTGTCACTGTCAGGCACATCCTGTGACTGTAGGAGTAACTACACTTTCCCCTCAAATGGGAGGTGGGAATACAAATTAGGGGAGTAAATGAAATGTAGTGTACAGAACTAAAACTATGTTAAAAAAAGGGGGAAAAAAACCCTGAATCGAGTTGGTTTTACTTTTTCAACTTGAAATTTGGACAAGAGATAACAATCTTACTCTTGTAAAATGATATGATGAATGTAAGAAGTGAACGTCTCTTCTACCAGAATGCAGGTGAAGCAGAAAAGAGTGTCCCTGGTAAACGTGATGGGATATTTACAAACTACCATATGTAAATGGAATCCAAGTCAGTGACTAGAAAATATAATATATGTAAACACACCTAAGCCATAGCTTTCCCCAGTTTTACCAGCATCTAAACTGCATTTTTGGAGGTTTAAATACGCATCATAGTCATTGAGGCTACTCCTTAAGTGATGATGCTGGTGAAAAACTTGTTGGTTCAATGTCGGTAAAAATCTCTATTTACCGTGCCTTTCAAAATTCAAAGGGACTTTTTACTTTGCTTTGTTGGGAAAAGGTTAATCACTGGACTTGTATTTTGTATCCCTGGACCTAAATGGACACCCATTATCATAAACAGCTTTAGATCTTTCCCATAGCCAACACAGATAATTTGTAATCTATTTTAGTTGTGCAGTGCCGGTTGTCTTAAGTGAATCACTATCATTCAGGAATTATTTGTTCAACTAACTGGCCTGAATTTACAACAGCTGTTGAAAAAATATTAGACTCTAACTTGCTATTTCTGAGACTTTTTTTTCTTTAAAAAAAGGACAAAGTATAGCATTTGTGGCCTTGGGAAGTCCATTACACTGTGCTGGATCTTAGCCAGTGTGTTTTTTTTTTTTTTTTAAAGACACTCTGTGTATGCTGGATGTAACCTCTGGCAGATGCCTATGATAGGTTCAGACCATAGAAATATGCTTGAAATTTCTTGTAGGCGCAATTTCAGACACCTAAAGTATTCTGAGATGGGGTGCATATACATGTACCAAGTTGACTTAAAATAAGGCAACTTAACTAAGTCAACTTAACTAAGGCGGCTTAAATTAAGTCACATTGGAGCATATGCACGTATAGCTCCTTGATATAGTTGCAGCCATCTTGTGAACTAAGTCAATTTAACTAATGCAGCTTAAAATAATACACCTCGAAGTGTATTATCTTGTGCTGTATTTAAGTTGATTCCACTCCACATATGGGCATACCCTCTGGCAGTTAAGTCACCTTAAAAAAGTTAAGTCGGCTTAAGTGTTAGAAACTTAGTACATGTGTATACTCCCACAGATATTAACATAGTAAAGTATAAAGAGAGAAGTGGATACAGCTCTCTGAGTATTATACATTGGGTGCATCCCTTTCTTTCATTTTTCTGAACACTCTTAGGGGCTCAGACACACATGCTTAGGAGCTGAGATGCATAAGAGGAAGGAACACTCTTAGGGGCTGAGAGGCACAAGAGGAAGGAATTATGTGAATCATCTAGTTGTGAAATTATGATTGGCTGGTAACATTTTTTTATTAAGAGTCTTTTACTGGCAAGTTTCCAAATGCTGGTTGTTCATATTACCAGAACTTTGAAATCATCCCTGCTTTCATGCTTGCCCGTACTTCCCTGATATCAATAACAAAGAACATTGCAAAAATAGGAGAAAGGGAAAATTCTGAGTGAACCTGAACTCTCAATTTATTAGTCTTGAACATCTATGTCTAATTCATCTCAAGTAATGCCATTTTTGTTATTCTAGTCTAAACTTTAATGGCAATCAGTAAGACCCTAGAAGAAATCTGGGAAATAAATGGGCAGATGAAGGTAGAAACCTGATTCACAAGCGGAAACCAAAAAATCTCCAGTGTGTGACTACTTCAATCTTCAAACAATCATATAATAAATGAGTTCTCATAAATCAGTTTCCGGAAGGGATTTAATATCTGCTGTTGATCTTGACTTGTCATCAAAACTCAATCTTACATTATTGATATTTTGCATAACAGAGAGAGGAGAGAAGGGACGAGAGAGAGAGAGAGAGAGAGAGAGTGTGAAGGCGAGAGATCTGATATAGAATTATAATGGAATTCATGTATTTGGGTAGGTGTGAGCCCTCTCTGGGACATATTTCTAGCTGGTATAAACTGACATTTATCTACTAAATGTATAAGGCTAAGATAAGTCATAACATGTGAGGATCTAGTCTTCCCCAAAGGGAAAATATCAGTACAACTATATTTCTGTCTCACCAGTCTAATTCTTGATTGTCTCAGTTTATCCCTGTCCAGCCACAATAGGATAATATATTAATAGAGAGGCAATATCCCAGTCTATTTGGACTGGGATAGAAAGATATCAGGTACAATCATCTTACCTAAGGATATTCATACTTCTTTCTCTACATCTAAGTACAGACATTCAAAAAGCCCAAGCCTGAATTGATTCAATCTTTGCAGGTTAGTCTAACCTGCATAGATTGAACCAATTTGCAAATGAATAAATATTAATTTGCAATTCTGGATATGCAGGCACATACCTGCAGTGGCTCATGCCAAACTGAGGGGCACCAGAACGAGCCCTCCCTTCCCTTTGGCAGTGGCCGAAGGACACTTTGCTGAGGTGTAGGGTGGGGAGGGTGTGGTTGGGCCCCAGCAGGCCTGAGTATGACTGGGGAGGGGTTTAAATCTGAACCCTGGCCTGCAGGGACCTGAGCCCAGGCGTACCTGGAAGGGGAGGGGGGAAGGAGCCCTTGCCAGGTTTTTCCAATGCTGGGGGGAGAGGGAGCATGGCCAGATCCCGGCCTCTGGCTAGCAGTGAGCAGCGAGACGTGGGCATGGCCAGAACTCCCCCATGGCAGGGAAGGAGAAGGAGGAGGAGGGGGAGAGCCCTTTCCACCACAGTGGGTCCTGGACAGAGTCAGTCCAGTGTGTGGTGAAGAGCTGGTCACTCTTCAGATGAGGGCCATGAGGGGGCCCAAGAGGCTGCGTGCTGGCCAGCCAAGGCAAGCCTGATGGCCTACGTGGTCGCTTAAGGGAGCAGGGCAAGTTGGGTGTGGCCCAGTGAGGGGCAGTATACAAGAAGCCCAGTGAGAGAGGGCGGAATGAAAGAGGCCCCAGTGGGGGGAAGTGGGGGAGGGTATGATTGAGGCCCAGAACAGGGCAGTGTGTGAGAGGCCCAACAGTGGACTGAGTTTGGCACATGTGATGCGTGGCTGCTGGACTTCGGGTCTGCTGGCACCTCCAAGACAACCCAGGCAGTAATGGGCATAATTAATATGTCCCATACAGCCAGTCTGGCTGTGAAGTTACCCTCCTATAGCTGTAGTGGCATCACCTCCGTGCCACTGCCTGGCCAGCTGCTGCCCATATGTGCCAGGTTAAGATGTCATAGAGACACAGACAGCTGGGAAGTGCCCTTGCCCCACAGCCCAGCCCAGGCTGGTCTCTCTGCTCTTGCCCTCAGCCACCCAACCCCAGCCACACCAACGTCCCTGCATCTGGAGGCGC
>NW_005841881.1:1472924-1494219 GCF_000455745.1 Alligator sinensis | reverse complement strand
GTTGGGGTGGTTCTGACAGGGGATGCTCCACCGTGGCCAGGCAGACCCTGGCTCCAGTCCCTGGGAAGAGAAGGGACAAGAAGTGAAGTAAAGTCCCTCCCTGCCCCCTTAACCTTAGGGAGCTATGCTGGGCCGGTGTCTGGCCATGCCCTTACCCCTGCTGTGGCTAGAAAGCAGAGGTCATGGCAAGGCTAGCCCTGACCTCTGGAGCAGAACGCCCAGCTCAGCCCAGGGCTGAAAAGCATGCTGGGATGCAGAGGGACTGTGGTTTAACTTAAACCAGGAAGAGACCTGGGACGGAAGTTCCAGAAACTAGTTTGACTCAAATCAGTAAAGTCTGATACTACATTCAGCCAGGTTTATCTTAAACCAATTTTGGCCATTTTGAAACTGGTTCATGTGCACTGAACTTATGTTCTGTTACAGGTTCAAACCACTTCTGATCACTTACACTGGTTTATGCCTAACTTTTGTCCCTAGCTAAGATTTTAACTTTCCTAGGAGGAACAAAAAGAAAGGTGACGTAAGTGGTTGACCATTGCACTAGTTTCTGGTACACTGAATTTAGCATATAGCCCACTTACATCTATCCAGTGTGAAAACCAGGAAGGGAAAAAATTGTGGGCATCTAAAACCAGGAGTACCCAGCAGAAATAATCATGTGCAAGTGCAGATATAAGAAGGAGGCAATGTGTAGGTTTTACTTAGCTAGAGTGCGTTTTACTTGGATTTAAGATCTGTTTTAAGTGAGGACTTAAAACCTGAAATAAATGCATCATTACCTGGAGTAGTTGCAATTGCCTGTGGCATCTCAGGCAGAAAATGGAATCCAAACAAGCTAGAATTGCTGATTTATAGATAGTAAATGTGATAACTAAGGACAACTGATCTAGGATAATCAGATTTTAAATTATCTTGGGGGGAGAGAAGAAGGGACGCCTCCTTTAATGATAGAATAATAAAGAAGTTTACTGCTTGAGCACAATGCAAAAACTTCCAAACCTTGTGATAGATTTTTTTTAGAGAGATCATTTGTTTAGGTTTAGATATTATTTTCCATTATTTTTCATAAGCCGTGTAAAAACTTTACATTACTTATGAAGAGGAAGAAAATATTAAAAAATATCTCTCCCACAAAATGCATCAACTAAGGGTAATATTTTGCCTTTGTCTATTACCTGCCATCTGAAAATTCCAGAATATGGTGGAATCATTAATTAAATTGCATGGGCCCTTATGAGGAGGCAGTGATAACAGCCTCATTTCAGAGATGGGGAAACAGAGATACACAATTTGACATTCCTCTGTAACTGATTAGTTACTTTACTAGGCCCTTTAGGGAAATTTGTCAGAGAATTGAAAATATAGATAAAGTATTTTTTAGCTATTATTATTGACATACTTAATAAATTCCAGTGGATAAGTCATAATAAAGGCATAATTTTATTGATTGATTGATTGATATCATGCTGATTAGACCCTATAAATGTTAAAACTTTCTAGGTGTTTTATTATTTTTATTATCCTTAGATTAGTGAGTGATATGTTAAATCTATATTGTTATTAGTTGGCTTGAACATTTAATATTTATTATCTAAAAGATATTTGGCACGGTTATGGTCTGGGGACTGATGTTTCACTACTGAAATCAGTAAGAGATTGGCAAAATACTTCAGTAGTCACAGAAGGAGAGCTTTAGAGACTGCTCTGTTTAGATGGAGCAGAGGCAATTTCAAGTTAAATCTCTCTCACATCTCTCCACCAAGGAGCTTCAAAATGTCTTATTTGTATCCTATAGGTACTGTTTCTAGGATTGAAAGAGAAGATTAATCTTGCACCATTCAAATTTACCATTTCTGCTGAAATTACTAAGAAAGGAGCCAATCAATAACAAAAGATTATTGATTTTAGTGATGTGGATAGCTGCCTTCTAAAATGTTTACAGGCCCAAAACTTAGATTCACACATTGAGCCAACAGTCTTCAGATAGTATTTTATTTACTATTCTAAATCAGATTTGGAACATGAATTAAGAAATCAAGGACTTTATTGCCCATTTCCATTTATGTCCCTATCCACTAATTTATATTTATGCAGATATGTATGTCGTGAGCATTTTTTTTTGTTTTTTGCTGAGCAGTTATTGATATTTCTAGATAAGTCATAAATATGGAAATGTTCCATGTATGAAATTAAAAATAAATTCTAACATAGTGATTTATGATTTAATTTATATTTTAAGTTGTTTTTTTTCTTAGAACTGACAAGAAATATAGTATAATTAATTCATTGAATCACTTTGATATGAAATTAAGTTAAATAGCTGAATGGAATTTTAAAGGATGGTTATATGTAGTATAGAAACTGTAAATTATCTTGTTAGTTAACACTGATTACAAGGAAAATAATAATAATCTATAATAACTGTCAAAGTTAGTTGGGGTGATTTATAGTGATCTAAATGTATATTTTTTAATGAAAAAGGAGTGATATCTGCCAAAGGAAATTTTAAGATGAAATCACGACTTTAACAGTAAAGTCTGTCTGACTGTGGTGTAGTCTCCAAAGAGATATGTTAGCCCTATCTACCTGAAATGCTGACTGTGCAGTAGCCCAATACTACTCCAAAGTAGCGTCCCATGGTAGAAACCAATACACAATCTACTGCTCAGTAGTATTAAGCTACTGTGCAGTAGCATCATAAAAAAGCATTTGCATGTACAAGTGGAAACAAACAAGTACTAAATAAATGCTCAGTATAACCAAATACTAAGCAAGTACTAAATAAATGCACAGTAACGACTGCATGGTAGCGTCTCATGTAGATGCGGCCCCTGTTGCTTTAATTATTTAAGTCAGTATTTAAGAAATCATTGTAGAATATAATGTAGGGAAGAATCCTACATTGAGGAGGCAGGAGACATATATTTGTGTGTGTATCAAAAATTTTGATACGTTTTCAAAAAACAAACTCTCTTTTCCATAGTTCAGACTCTAAAGAGAAGAACAAATTAAGCCTGTCAAGGAATTCTCTCCCCCCATTAATGTTGAACTATTAAGCAATATATACTGTTTTCTTCTCACATTCACATACTTTATCAAGGTCAGGAAACAGCTATAAGCAGCAGACTGGACTACTGGCAAACTGGTCTGCTCTGAAGTAGCAAATTCTGTATTTTTTATTCCATTCAAATCAGGATCAGACTTCCTAACTATAAAAGGAAAAAAAACCCTGATTATTAATAAAGTCATGGATCAAGAACAATTTAAATCAGCCGAGAATGATCCACTGTCTAGGTACTGCTTTGTCGTAACGGAGGAGTTTAAAATCCTTCAGAAAGATGCATATGCCAGAAGAGTGCACATCATTTTCTATACAACTGTAACAGGAAACTATTTTTGCTGTAGGTGGTCTGATAGTGCATACACATATTATGGGTATTTATCAGTTCTCAGTTCCCTGCTTTCCATTATTTATAAAGTTATCAGACTAAACTTTGCCAGGTAAAATTTTACATATTAGGTATTTACCTCAGGCTGGTCTTTTTTTTCTGGAGGAGGGAGACTTCAGACATTTCTGAAAAGAAATAGCGGAAAATGCAATATTTACCAATATTATGCAAATCTGGTAACTTTTTTTCAAAACTTCTAGTGAACCCTTACTTTGGATTAGGGAGTTGAAATTTGACCTTGTGTCAGAGAAGATTTTTTTCTTGTCCTTTTAAATATCTGCCCCAAATTTTGCCAATGTGGCCCCTTTTCAAGTCTGTGTTCCTATGAGAAAAAGGAGGATATGGATGTAAGAAGTGTGCATGTAGAGACTAGAACTGGTAGGGAGAAAGAAATTGTAAGTGGTTGGGCAAGGGGATTTCTAAGCCATTAAGTCCAGTTTCCTCTATGTGCAGGTAACCATTTTTCCAAAGTGGTTTATTATATCTAATTCATCTAGGAAACTGGATGAGTGCTGAGAGAAACAACTAGATATTTACAAGAAAAAAAAAAAAACAAAAAAAAACGAGGAGCCTGGACATCAAAATGGAGGAATGATAACTATTAGTATAGTACACACAACCAGATAGTTTATGGTTATCAGAAATAACCATGGTGGAATAGTTGTCATGACAAGAATGCATAAAGCTGATGGAGTAATGCTGTGTATTCATGAAGCAACACTGTGTTAAGAAATAGGAAAAGGTAAAATGTATAAGCTTTCTTTAAATCAAACATGCAAAACAATCTGGAAATTTATTCCTAAATAAGTATAAAGTTCTAGACCTAACTGGATGAATGAACTCATTCATAAAGATAGTAGGGATCAGCAGGGATTCCATGAGCAATGGAAAGAGACACTGACCATCAAAGAACGTTTGATGGAAGTAAAAAAGTGAAAAGGTGAGACTTGCCAAAAGTCAAGTTGAGTTAGGCCCAGCAAAAGAAATTAAAAGAAACAGTAAAATATTTCCTACCCTTCTAAATAGAAGAGCAACAACAATACCTGTTGAACATTAAAGATGGAAATTCAAGATAATGTATGCATAAGCAAAAACTAAGTAAATATTTTGCATTAGTTATCAGTAATGTGGGACATGAGGGAAAACAGATTAGCTAATGGGAATGACTATATAGATACATACCTTGCCACATCTGAGATAGAAGAAAATTCATAGAGTTTAATATGTTCAAGTTGTGGGGACTGGGTAATAGCTGTCCCAAAAATTCAGGAAGCACAGGTGTCTGAAATTAGAGACATGGCAAATTAGGGGGTGATATTTTAGACTGAAATAATTATCAAGGAGCACATCTCCAAGGGCCCAGCAGGGGAGGTAATGCTCAGGGGCAACCAACATGGGTTCGTTGAGGGCAGTTCCTGCCTAACTAACCTGGTTTCTTCTTATGATCAGGTCACAAAGTCATAGATTCATAGATGTAGGGTTGGAAGGGACCTAAGTAGATGATCAAATCCGACCCCCTGCCCTGGGCAGGAGAGAATATTGGGCTTATATGACCCTAGCTAGGTAATTATCAAGCCTCCTCTTAAAGACCCCCAAGGTAGGAGCCAGCACCACTTCCCTTGGAAGTTGGTTCCAGATCCTAGCCACCTTGACTGAAGTAATGCCTTCTAATGTCTAGCCTGAACCTACTTTCAAACAATTTATGGCCGTTATTCCTTGTTACTCCAGGAGGTGCTCGGGGGAACAGGGTCTCTCCCATTCTCCACTGGTCCCTGCTGGTAAGTTTATAGATAGCCACCAGGATCCCTCTCAGCCTTCTCTTGTGAAGGCTGAACAGGTTCAGGTCCCATAGCATCTCCTCATAGGGTCTGCCCTGCTGTCCCTGGATCATGCATGTGGCCGTCCTCTGGACCCTATCAATGCTGACCACATCCCTCCTAAAGTGCGGCACCCAGACCTGGACACAGTACTCCAACTGTGGCCTGACCAGCATTTCATAGACGAGGAGAATCACCTCCTTGGCCCTGCTCGTGATGCATCTGTGGATGCATGACAAGGTGTGGTTAGCCTTACTGACTCACATTGGCGGCCCATGCTCATTTTGGGATTGATAATGACTCAAAGATCCCCTTCTGTCACTGTGCTTATGAGAAGGGAGTTCCCCAGCCTATAGGTATGCTGCTGGTTCTTCTTGCCCAAGTGCAGTACTGTAACTGGTTGCCCTTCCCAGCACCATCTTCCCTGTTAATCTGTGCCTTATGTGGGGCACCCTTGGAGTCCTCTTTAAGGTTCTTATGTCCCGGTCTCTACCCATCTGCCACTTCTTGATGGAAATTATTATGCTGATGTCCTTGTAAGTGGGAGACTGCCTATTGTATTTCATACGTTGGGGCCTTTTGCCTTCACGGGTCTCTCTCTAGCTAGGCCTCCCTGTCTAAACCCACCAAACAGGGTTTGACTCTGAGGCTGTAGCCTTTCTTGGGGTCTTGAGGCTTGTGGCCCCCTTTTCTGCTCCAATTTGGAGCCTGGCCTAAAGGCCTGGCCACTGGCCCTATAGCCAGGGGATTGCAAGTTCAAAGCTAGGGAATGGCCATGATCTCATTGTCTTAGTTCAAAAATAAATAAATAAAATTGCACCTCAGGTGCACCAGACCACCCTGGCCTTTTAAGATATCACCCCCACTGTCACCAGGGTCTGTGCCCCCCTAAAAGCCATGTCCCCGATGGTGCCAGTATCTGTGCCCCCCTAAAAGCCATGCCCCCACTGGCACCGGGGTCTCCACTCTGTAGTGGGCCCCCAAATGAGGCCTCCTCCTTCCCCTAATAGCCTCACCCAAACCACCAGTGTTATTCAGTAAAAAAAGAAATATGAACAGTTCTGTCCATGGGCAATAACTGCCACCCAAAAATTGTGATTAAAGAAGGCAGCATGCCAGCTTACATTTACGCAGGGTTCATGCTTCGGCTCCCCACCATTGGCTACAGTCTTTCTTCTGGGGTTACTGCCATCCCTCCAGGGTCCTTTGTAGCTCCCCTCCTCCAACCTTTGGACCACTCACCAAGCCTCTCTGTGGAACTCTGGAATGCACTCCTTCCCCTTTGCCTGCTGGCCCCTACTACCGCTGTGCCCAGGGATTTTATAGTCCTGGCCTGCCCCTTCTGGTCAGGCTCAGCAGTTAAACCCATCCTTACCAGCAGTCTGTGCCCAGACAGTACTGGCCTTAAAGGGGCCAACCTGTCTTCTGGTGAAAGGGCTAGTGTTCCCTGTTACAAGTATCCTGCACTTGTCAGTATTGAATCCCATCCTATTCTCATTCACCCACCTCTGTAACCTGTCCAGGTCCAGTTGTATCCTGTCCCTCCCTTCTAGCATGCCCACCTCATCCCAAATCTTGATGTTGTCAGTGACTTTGAACAGGGTGTTTTTCACCTCCTCGTCCAAATTGCTAATAAAGAAATTGAACAGTACGGGTCTGAGGACCAAGCCCTGGGGGACTCCACTGCCCACATCCCTCCAACTCTAAAACAACATACCCACCACCACTCTCTGGATGTGACCATCTAGCCAATTTGCTACCCTTCTGACTGTGTAGGCATCAATGCCACAGTCACCAAGTTTTTTTAAGAGAATGTCCTGGGAAACCATGTCAAAGGCCTTCTTAAAGTCCAGGAAGATGACATCCACCTTGACACCTTCATCCAAGGGCTTACTTCAATCGTGAGGAAGCTCTTTGAGAAAATTATCCAGGAGCACATCTGTGAAGATCCAGGAGGGGGGATGATGCTCAGAGGCAACCAGCATGGGTTCATTAGGGTCAGGTCCTGTCAGACCAACCTGATTGCCTTCTATGATCAGGTCAAAAAATCATTGGACAAAGGTGTTGCGGTAGATGTAGTTTTTCTAGACTTCAGGAAGGCCTTTGACACTGTCTCCCACCCCATTCTCATTAAAAAGCTAGGGATAATGGCCACAAATTGTTTATGAGAAGAGACTGAAGGACCTGAACCTGTTCAGCTTCAGCAAGAGGAGGCTGAGGGGGGACCTGGTGGCTGCCTACAAGCTCATCAAGGAGGATCAACAGCAAATAGGCAGAGCTCTTTTCTCCCCAGCACCACCTGGGGTGACAGGAACAGTGGTCATAAGCTGATGGAGAATAGGTTTAGGTTGGAGATCAGAAGGCAATATTTTAGTTAGGGTGGCCAACATCTGGAACCAACTTCCCAGGGAAGTGGTCCTCGCCCCTACCTTGGGCCTATTCAAGAGGAGGTTGGACCCCTGCATTCATCCCTGCCTGTGGCAGGGGGTCAGGCTAGATGATCTGTTCAGGTCCCTCCTGACCCTAGCTACTATGAAACTATGAGTCCCCCAGAGCTCAGTCCTGGGGCCTGTACTGTTCAACACCTTTATCAGCAATCTGGATGTGGGTGTGAAGTGCATGCTGTCCAAATTTGCTGATGACACCAAGTTCTGGGGTGAGATAGGCATGCTGGAGGGGAGGGACAGAATCCAGATAGATCTAGACAGGTTACAGAGGTAGGAAGATGAGAATAGGATGAAATTCAACACAGACAAATGCAAGGTACTGCATCTAGGGAGAAGGAACCAGCAACACACCTATAAGCTGGGGTACACCATTCTTGTCAACATGGTGGCAGAAAGGGATCTTGGAGTCATTGTTGACTCCAGGATGAACATGAGCCGCCAATGTGAGGAAGCAGTCAGTAAGGCTTACCGCACCTAGTCGTGCATCTACAGATGCATCACAAGCAGGTCCAGGGAGGAGATCTTTCCCCTCTATGTGGCATTGTTCAGGCCGCAGCTGGAGTACTGAGTCCTGTTCTGGGTGCTGCACTTCAAGAGGGATGTGGCTAGCATTGAAAGGGTCCAAAGGATGGCCACTTGCATGGTCAAGGGGCTGCAGGGCAGGCCCTATGAAGAGAGGTTAAATGGCCTGAACCTATTCAGCCTCGAAAAGAGAAGGCTGAGAGGGGATCTGGTCGCTGTTTAGAAACTCACCAGGGGGGACCAGTGGGAATTGGGGGAGGCTTTGTTCCCCCGGACACCACCTGGGGTTACTAGGAATAATGGCCACAAATTGTTAGAGAGAAGGTTCAGGCTGGACACCAGGAGACATGACTTTATAGTTAGGGCTGCCAGGCTCTGGAATGGGCTCCCAAGTGAAGTGGTGCTTTCTACCTTGGGGGTCTTCAAGAGGAGGCTGGACAGATGATTCCGGCACCCATTCCTGCCTGGGGCAGGGGGTCAGACCTGATGATCTGTTTAGGTCACTTCTGACCCTAAGGATTATGATACTATGATACTATGATAATAATAATTAGAGCTCTTATTTTTGAGGAGGGAGGAGGGGGAAGCTGTCTGGGCCATTGGTCTAATCTCAGTTGTTTGCATTGATTTAGAAAATAAAATTGATGGAAAGAATAATTAAAGACATGAATATAAAGAGAAATTTTGATAAATGTAACAACAGTAAAGCATTTTAAATAGTATCACATGGGGAATTATTAATGAGGCTGGAGAAAAAAAGAGATTAGTGCTAGAATTGTAACATGCATAAGAAATCAAAGGATACAAGGGAGACAATAACAGATTGCACATTAAGGAGAACTGTTGGGCTGGAAGGAGTTTACTAGTAGAGTTCCATAAAAATTAGTCTTTGTACCAAGTTGTTTAATATTTCATTAGTTACCTGGCACAAAGAGTAGAAGTGTCCTAATGAAATTTGCTGGTAACACAAAGTTGAGATATATTGTCAAAAAAGAGGAGAATTGGCTTATCATACAGGAAGAGCTGAATGACTTTGAGAAACAGAAAGGAAATAAAATGTAATAGTACAAGTCCATGAAATTAGGGATTAATACTGTAATAAGAATTGTTGCTGTGAACTGGGATCTCATTGATAGGAAATAACAGAAAGACTTGTGATAGTGATGTGATAGTCAATCAGAGGATGACATTCAGCCACCAATACTATGTGGACTTTGTATCAGAAAGCTTAGTGCTCCTGCTACTTTAAGAGAAAGCAGGTGGCATAAGAAGCAGCCTGCAGATGGGGCAGGGACCAATTAGAAAGTCATCTGACCAGAAGGGGGCTGGTCTTGAAGCATATAAACTCAGGGCCTGGGTGGGTCAGGTAGCCTAGTCCTGACAGCCCCAGAGAGACGAGCTTCTGATAGCAGAACTGCAGCAGGGTTCTTGGGTAACTCCTGAGCTGGGGTAAGCAACACTGAAGGTTTGTGTATGAGACTAAGCAGTGGATGGGGTCCCAACAGGACTGTGAGTGGAGAGATCTGGGAGCAAGGGCTGGTAAGCCCATAGCCCAGAAGGGTTGCAAACAGGCCTGGGGAATAGAGAGGCCTGGGAAATAGGGCTAGAGAGGCCATAACTTGGAGAGGGGAAGGAGAGAGCAAAGAACCAGAGAGCTGGGAAGCAAGGAGGGCCAGGGTGCCTGTGGTCTCAACTGGTCTAGGAGCAGGGCCAGGGTCTAGGGAGACCAAAGGTTAGGGACCACTGCTGGAGACTGAGGGGGGTCAGAGGACCAGAGAGAGGTGTAGACAGAGTGAGGGAGCTCAGAAATCAGGCCAAAGGGTCCAAAGCCCTGAGAGGGCAGGACACAGTGCCTGAGAGTAACCCTTGCATACAAAGTGCCCAGGTGGGGTGTGCAGGTTGAGATGCCATGCTCAGAAGTAGTTGTAAGAGGAAAAGTGCCTGGGTGCAGAAGGCAAGTATGGGAGTAGCCAGGCTAGATGAAGCACCTGAGTAGGGAGGCCCAGTCACAGGGACTGAGGCCATGGCCCATGGGGCTGATGATGGACATAATTGATAACATCTGTGAGGCAGGGCTTGTTGTAAGGGGCAGTTGGAACCACATTATAAGTCCTTAAGGTGAAGAAGAGATACCTAAAAAACAACATGGGACCAAGGATCTCTAGGGCAGCCTCCCTTTCTAAAGATCTAAGAACAGCAAGGCATGGCAGGAAAGATGAAGGGGAGAAAGCTGAGGAGTGAGGGCAGAACAGGGGCAGAGTGGTTATAAGGGGGTGTTATGACCACCTCTGGGACTAGCACATGTTAGATCCTGAGATATGTAAATATGAACCTGCTGTGAGCCTCCCCTCCACCTTTAGAATACAGTGTACCTCTATGGTCAGCTATATTCACAGAAATGGAAACTGGAATAAGTGAATAGAAGTGGTCTGAGTATGAGCAAGTGGGCAGAGAACCTTTCTTACAAGAGGTTAGCCTAGCAAAATGAAGTCTAAGAGGGTATATGATTGAAGGAAGGAAGGAAGGAAGAAGGATGCAGTTATTCTGCCTACCTTGTCACGAAATTTCAAAACGTTTCAAATCCTCTACTATGAAAACACCTCTCCCCCCTGCCCTCACACATGGAACTGCATTCTGGCTTTATAATCACTTGGTCCTTCTGACTTGACTTTCCTAACTGAACATACCTGGCTGATAATCGTTTGGTAAGATCATGAATAAGATGATATAACATTGTTGCCCACCTCCTCAGGAAAGTGGACCTAATGACCCAAGAACCTTGCAGTTCTGTGTCATATTCCCCTCTACAGATGGTCCACAGAGTAATGGCATCCTCCTACTTCTGTCAATTCCTCCATCAGCAAAGCTGTGCTAATGGATATATATCCTAGGATATTATAAGTGGGAAAAGTATTGAGTTTACAAAATACAACATTTCAAAATTAAGAAATTAGATATAGGATTACTAATGTGACCTTAATTTTACCTTTAAAACGTGTATCAGGATATTGTTTGCATAGTATGCAGGAAAGAAGACATGGGTCTATATAACGAATCAACAAGATTCTGAATACTTATTCATTAGGTTAACACCATCTATTCTGTGCACTCAATGAGACCAGGATCTTATGGGACATAAAAAAAAAAAACACTTTTGTTAATGTAGATAACAACTTATAAACATGAAGGCAAAATAAGGTCTCATAGACAGTCTGACATTTCCTGAATACTTAGTGTTTGACTCTTCAAATGTCATCATTTTTTTTAATATCAATTTGCTTGTCTTGCACTACATAAAAGTCCAATCATGTATATTATAACAAACAAATAGGTACCCCACCCTGAAAAACCTGAGTTAACATTTAAGGCCTGGATTCAGGACAACATCCTTATTCAGGGAATTGTGTGGAGTAGGTGTGAAAGACATCCTTTTTAAGGTGTTAGTGTTTATATTTGTGTCACTTGCCATACAAAGCAGAAGACAATGGGATGACAGAGCCTCCATGCTGTATATTATCTAAAGATGAAATGAATTCTAATCAACATTCAAGGTGCCTTAGTTGGTCTAATGAAAGATATCGCATCTACCAAAGAACTTTGCCTCCAAGGTGCCTCTTTGTATTTATGTACTATGTAGGTGTATCTATAGCAGACACATTATTGCACAGCAGACTAATTTGCTGCATAGCAAAGCATCACCATTGATATGTGTGGCAATTAGGTCTCAGCAGACTAAATTACTGTGCTGCCAGATAATTCTATCATATACAAATGGTATCGGGGAGCACAGTAAACTACTGTGTTTAAACATGCATGTAGATGGTGATGTTGGGATTAGGTCACTCCTGCTCAAATTGGGCCGGAGTATATTCAGTTGTATTAACTGCACATTTAGATATGCCCAATGGATATCAACTAATATTTAATAAGCAGTAAGGAGCCTTCCACTCCCCCTCCCCCCACCCCCCCAAAAAAAAATCTAAGGCAATATATGAACTAGTAATGCTAAAGTTCCTTCTATTATCTAATCTGACCTTGATATTGAATCTGTTTTCCCTCCATTATTTTTGAAACAACAGATTACTTTTAATAGGATTTTCTTACTTCTAGTAAGATAGATAAATATCAGAGTTGGAGTCTCTCCATATCAGGGACCCATGGTAACTGTTAAATTAGAATGTCAGACAATAAATGTAATGCACATCTAAAACATGATTGCAGTATGTTCAGAGCATTTTTCTCTTTATCATCACTATACAAGAGGGACACATTATTCAGGCACACCTCTGATAAATCTCCAACCCCACAACAAAATGAAATTGGAGCTGTATCCCTTATGCAATCTCCTATATTAGTAGGAATAATTTTGAACTTTGGAAAATGATGGCAAATCAAAAAAAAAAAAAAATCAGGGGAACAAACAGCATCTGATTAGGGCAGTGGCAAGCAGCCCATTTTATTTTAAGGACTTGAATAGTTTTTATTAAGGGCAGGCACAGTTCATAGAAGGGTTTTAAACAATTGCAAAGCTCTAGGAAAAGCACAATTGCATCTATTTGTCATAGATGTAGAAGCCATAAAGTAAGTATGGAATATGATCATTTTTTGGCAAGAAAAACAGCAAGCATAATTAACTTGCTTTCAGATCGACATTTTCAGGACTTTTAAAAAATGGGCATTCTGAATTAACTACACTTCCAGGAGAGTGAGATACCTAAGGTCACTTCCTGCTACGTACCTGAGTATATATGGTAACAAATTTCTAGTTGAGATGCTTCAAGCTTGTCATTATGTTTTGGTTGCATAAAAATCCATGGTGACAGCAAGGAAAAAACTGAGACCTTCCTACTCTAAAAATCACAGATACCCTGAACTTGAGCCCTTGCAGTGGCTGTTACTAGTGTAGGTTCCACTTAGCCAGGGCAAGCTGTACACACAAAACCATTCATTACAATATTACACAGAAGGAATTAGGTCCCTTGAATTCCCAATATATCAATTCTGTGCTAATGTTGTTTAACAGTTTTTACAATCATGGACAAACTCTGAAAGTTGGAATAAACTCTTTAGGTTTGTCTCTCTCAGCTAAAGTCTACCAGAATCTCTCAAGTCTGTAAGATGTGGCTGAAATCTGTCTGACTCCCTTTATTGTCTGCTTTTGGTTACGTTAATCTTTATGGGATAGGGGAAAACTTAATTCATACAATAAAAACCCTGACAATTCTAAAATTGTCAGGGTTTTTATTGTTATTATTAATCAATGATGCTTCTTGGCTGAAATGGTCAACTCAGGACCTGTGGTTTTTTTTAAAGCATGGTTGCAGAAGGCTGTTAAACTGAAAAATCCAGTTGGACACTCTGTGATAAAAGTGCATTTGAAATACTTTCAAAGTCAGTGGTCAATAGGTAAATTCTGTTCCTTCTCACCACAAAAATGAGATGCTGTTAGGAACTCTACCCTTTATTGCCACAGTCATCTCTAAGAAAATGCATTGGTTCTGGATGCTGCTGCTGCACATGAGCCAACTGTCTTTGATTCCTTGTGTCCTAACATCTGTTACTTCATTTGAACATTGTTTTGATGTTATTGAGATAGAAATACAGAGAGTGCATTCATGAGAGAGATCATCATCATGCATAAGGAAAAAATGTAATGCAAACTTGGCCTACTTGAACTGGATTAGATCAGTAAATGCAGAACTGAGGTCCACTTATTCTACTATTGATTATTGAAGGGCTCCCTCCCCTTATGCCAGTATCCTCACTACATATAAATATTTAACATTTTGGGCCAGATTCCTAATTGTCTTCTGGTCTTTATACCACTTGAGTGGTGTAAAGATGTTGGATAGAAGCCAGATCCAACTAGGTGAAACATGATATAAAGGCACTATCCTCCATGCCACTATCTTATACATTTGGCTCTAAGCCATTGGTGAAGATCAGTGAGGTGCATCTTATAGTCCTCTCTGGTCTCTGAATGTTCCTTCTTGGTATCAGACATCAGGCCCTTATATATCCAGGCATGGCATTCTGCAATACTAATTGGCGATGCGTAGGGGATGCATGCAGGTGCACGTGCATCCCCTGAGCTTGGCAGTGCATCCCCTGTCAAAAGTGCCGTCAATGCTGTCAGTGGTGCCTGCAGGTGGTTGCTGCTTGCCCCCTACTCCTGCTGCTGACAGCTCTGTGGCTGCCTGTAGGAGCTTTCCACTCAGCCTGCCCCTGTCTCTGATAGTGGCACAGCTGCCTGTGAAAGCTCCCTGGTTGCTGCTGCCACGCACCCGTCGTAGACACTGCTGCTGCCTCATGCTGGCGGTTGCTGTGCCCCCCCCCTCCCTCCCTCCCCCCAAGCCTCCAGAGGCATGCAATGTTCATGGCAGTACTTCCATACTATGTAGCACATACCGCTCTGTGCTACAATCTTTTTCTTTTTTTTTTTTAACCTCAGTCCTTCTCCAGCAAGTCCGACTGCACTTGGAACCTGCAGTATTTCCTTCATAAGTCTATGAACATGGTGATCAGAGAGCCCTCTTGAATCAAAGTATTGTCTAACCATAGGAATATAGCTTTTAGAGAAAAGGACTTCAAAACAGCATAAAATGTGCAAGTCTGTGTCACCTAAAGGTTGACCTGGGATGATATGTTAACCCAGTTTACTCATTTCAGGCAACCCTAATGGCATGGAGAGAAAGAGTCCTTTTAACTGTTCTTAGCCCTTTGATTCTCTGGCTAGCACTACAGAGCAAAATACTTTTTGTAACTAGGTTGAAGCCCTGCGGTAAAACTTTCATAGCTTTAGCAGTATTTCTTAATAACTCTGAAGTGTTTTATTAGGGTTAGTTTATCATACAATAAATATCCTAAGAACCAAGTATCATACACTATTCATGGATTGCTACAGAGCACCCTCACATCCGTAACACAGGAAGTAAGACAAGGCCAGCTGGTGTTATATGCCCATAACACATTTCATGCCTGCTTTGTTCAGATGGCTTGATACCTTAGGGACTTTAGCTGAGTAGCACAAGTTAGAGCAGCCCTCAGGCTTATACAATCTGTATCAGAGATGAAACTATGCAAATCAAGGAGCCTTAGCTCATGCCTTGGTAGGTACCTTTTTTTCTTCTGCACTGAATTTCTGATCTGGGTTGCAGGAGTTCTGGACCTTTATTTTCAGTTATGAGCCTACTTTCCATTGGGACCTGCTTTTTATTGGGATATACTTGCTTTGATAAACACATTGGGGTGTTTGCCCATTCATAGTTAAAATCTTGATTGAGGAGCACCAGATAACAATGCAAATCTTAAGGAAACCAATACCAGGTAACCTATATTTACTCCTGATATAAATTTCACATTTGCTAAATCTACATGGGTATAAATCTGTTTGAAAATGGTATAATGTATCTTTGTGCTTGAATGAGAGGATATACAAAAATTCATCACACAGTTTGTTGCTATTTGAGTAACTTTACAACTCCTTTCTCTAGAGCTACTCAGAATAAGAAACCTTGGACTCTGAAAAATAGATTAGCATATCAAAACATTCATCTTCATCAAAACAGGCACTATTCAGACTAAAATGATGGTTTTGACCAGAGGACATAATTCAGGACAAAGGCACGGAGAGAAATGTTTACAGGCTGTAAAATGTTTCTCTCTTAATACAAACTCTTATCATTATTCTGCTTTAATATGAAACATCAAAGTAGACCTTGACTCACCAAGAAAAATCCTCCTCAAAGAATAATCTATTGTGGAGGAGGGTGAATAACTCAGCATATCTGCAATTAGATATAAATTATTTCAAATTTATTACTGATCACATTCAGAATTTTATGAATACATCATTTTTTAATTACATATAGGCGTATATGCATGCACAAGTGCATGCCCTCTCCTTCCTCCCAAATAAAAACACCAGAAGGACTGCAAAATCAATCATTCCAAATTTTGGAAATATTAGAATTAAAATGACTTTTATAACTTTAATTCCCCCCTCCCCACCTTCTCTTTCGTGCATGAGTGTTATGATGCAGAACAAGATCCAGAAGGTTACTAGTTGCGTCCTGCAAAACTAAAATTTAAATACAAACCCCAGAATAAAGCACCTAGTCTCCCTATGCAGTTCATGGGACTAAGCAAGCAATTTAGAAGTGGGTTCCAAAAAACCCACATTCCATTAGTGAGAGGCTGGTTAGACCCAGTCACTGGCAAAGAGATGTGTATAAGATCCCACCCCTTTAGGACTCCTAAATGCACCTCCAATTGCAACTTAGTACCCTGAAACATTACCACAAGGGTGATGCTTCTCTTAGGATGCAAAGCCTGGAGACCCCTCCTGAGGGTATGGCTCCTTTAAAGAACTGAATCGGGCTCCCTCATTTGAAATCACAGCTGGCCTCTAGCCTGCTATTTGGAACACCTTCCTGGGAGGTGGGAGATAAATTTGAATCCCCTCCAGTTGAGGAGGGAATTGAACTACATTTCCTGTTCCTGGCAAGTGCTCTAACTACTAGGTTAACACATAAAAGGAAGTTGAAACATCACAATCACTTTTTCCTCCGACTGTGTTTTAAAAAGAAATTAGGTACAGCAGTATTTTGTGAGGGGTCCTGTTTTGTCATTGTGTTAGGCATGCTTTAAGGATGCCTACCATGTTGGGCCCTCCAACAACACAGGCACAGCTGTCTAGTTTCTGGATCACAGTGATTGTCAGGTGAGAGACAGGCACCAGTCTAAATCAGATAAGGGAAGTTCTAGGAGTATGTACTACACATCAGTTGCCTCAAAAAATTTCAGACCAAGAGGGGAGGTACCTACCAAATTGAGATACTTCCAGGGTCCAATAGCTGCTGAGCAGGGCTCTTTCTGGATCACTATTTGAAGCCTTCCAGAATTATTTTTTAGGGGTCTAAATCCCCCCCCCCCCTTTTTTTTTTCCCCGGATCTGGCTCTCAGGATTTAATTATGTGATCCCCTACTATTTTTCAAGATACTAGAACTGCATACTGAAAACTGTTCCCTATAAAAGCCTTGTGTTATTTGTCTCAGGAATACAGGTTGTAGCTGTGTTGGTCTACACAGGCACAAGGAATCAGAACTCATGGCAAAGGTGATATATTTTATTAGACCAGCTATATATTTGCAACAAAAAAGTCTTCATTTGCAAGCTTTCAGGCGCACTCACTCTTCCTCAGGCATAGGAGAAATTTTACAATCTTAGCATTCTCCTATGCCTGAGGAAGGGTGTGTGCCCCCAAAAGTTTGCAAATAAAGAATTTTTTTTTTGCAAATATCTAGCTGGTCTAATAAAAGATATCACCTCTGCCACAAGTTCTGATTCCTTGTGTTATTTGTTTCATACGTTGCAAGGTGTGGAGACAGAGACTGCAGGAAAACAGTGGATGGTCTCACAGCATCACCCCAGAGAATTAGATTGTATCTTCTCTACCACGCAATTCCAAAGTGATGTGCATGTGAGGTACACACTGTCACGGCGCACCTCGCTGCCCTGCTCCTAGAGAGGGGAAAACTGCCAGAGAAAAAGCTCTGGCAGTGCATAAGGAGCCCTAGCGGTGATTAGGGAGTACAGCTGTGGGTTGCTGGGGCAACTAAGGAGAGTCAGCTGCCGGTAGGAGGCAGGGCCTGGCCCTTATAAAGCCCAGGGCTGAGGCCAGGCTGGCAGTTCCCTGCCAGCAGCCAGAGAGGCAGGAGCTCCCTCAGTCAAGATATGGGTAGAAGCCTGATCGCAAGTATAGCTCATGATAGCTCTGGAGGCTTGAGCCATGGTGCTAAGTTATAGCCAGGCGGCTTATAGTTATGTTATAGCCTAGAGTCTTGTGTTTTGCATTTGCGTTGTTGCTATTACACCGGTGGTTTGGGTGAGGCTATAAGGGGTTGGAGGAGGCCTCATATGGACCCCAGAGGGGTGGGGCCTCAGTGCCTGAGGAGGGCGCAGTGTCCTCATAAGGGCCTACAGGGTGTGGGGCCCTAGCACTAGTGAGGGCACAGTATCCTTATCGGGGACTCGCAAGGGAGTGAGGACTCCGGCACCAGTAAGGGCGCAACTTGCGGGGTGCGTAAACCCCAGCCCCGGAGAGGGGCGTTTTGAGAAGCCCCAGCGCGGGCACGATGAGCCCCAGGAAGGGGCACTACCAGGAAGCCCGAATATGGGCGTGGCAAGCCCCAGGAAGGGGGAGTACCCTTTAGAGAAGCCCAATGGGGCATAGCGAGCCCCAGAGAGGGGGTGCCATTATTAAGGAGCCCAGCATGGGCACAGCAAGCCCCAGAGAGGGGGGGATATTATTGAGAAGCCCGGCGCGGGCATGTAAGGTCCCCGAGAAGGGAGACTATTGAGGAGCCCGAGACGGGCATAGCGAGCACGGCTGTAGGCTAGTGCGGCGACAGCCCTCAGATAGGGGCCGGGTACTGCAGTGGACCCCGACGGAAGGGGTTAGTAGTACAGCGCCCCAGGAGAAAGGCAAGGTGCTGCAGTGGTCCCTGGCAAAAGGGGATAGCAGCACGGAGAGCCAGGATCAGAGAGGGTAGCCGTGCTGTTGGCCTAAAGGACTGGAGACCCACTAGGAAGTCCCGTAGCGGGCTAGATTATTTTAGAGAAGGCCCAGAGGGGGGCTCGACGACAGTCCCAGTGAGGTGCTGTATATTGGAGAGAGCCTGGGAGAGTGGGCTATACTACAGAGGAGGCCCGGGGAAGCGGGCGTGTTGGCAGACCAACGTCCAGTACATCAGCGAGGCTTGGAGCATGGTATTAGGGGTGGTAGGAGCCACGTGTAGCCCATAAGGCTAGGGTGCCCCAAGGCACCCATGGGTGCAGGATAAGACCCATGAGGGGTCCAGGAGTTTACGTGCCCAAGGAGACGCAAGGCAGCCTCCCTATTATATTTACCAGCAAGACATGGCGGGCGAGACTAGAGGGTGCCCTTGGGCCGAATTGGCACGGAGAGAGGGCCTTAAGGAGATTACGGCCCTCCTATAGGACCCCGCCGTGACACACACAAACAAAACTTTTCAGGAGTGGTTACTAATTTTGTTCTCATCGTTTTCTTGAAGTGTGATTTGCAGAAGGGCTGAGCACTCATAGCTGGAACTCAGGCAATGGGAACAGGGCTTTGAATATATAAATAGCAGTATAATGCTAGGTACTCAAGGTCTCTGTGTCTTAAATTTGGAATGAAAAATTATTGGAGATTTCTGACCTTCAATGTCTCTGTGCCTACTCCCTATCTAATACCCATGTATCTTACAGAGCTGTTATGATTAATTAATATTTATGAAGCTTTCAGATAGTATAGAGATGAATACTAAAGAAAAGCTCATGAAGAAATTAATAATTATGTCTTCAGAACAGAGCTTGACTATAGTCTGCAGTAAATAAGGTGCATGTCCATATTAATACGATGAGGAACAAACAGAATATTGGATAGCTGCTCACTGAGTGGGCACTACCCATCCTACTAACTGGCTCAGCCATGAGTCCTATGAAAAAACAAAACAAAATAACAAAAATATATATGATCATGCTGAAAAAGAGTGGATCATAATATGTATGCAAAGAGGCACTGAATTTAGGTTGAATTAAGGTTTCATAGCAACTTTAATACTGGCATTTCTTAACTTTTGAGTGCTTGGCTCTGCATACTTAGTAGTAGTGTGTGTCTGTGTTAACATACATTTATGTGTGTAATTACCTAAGGTTCCTTTCCTCTGTTTTGAAAAAGCAAATTGTGGAGTGTGGATGGGGAGGGAAGGGAAGAAAAGCCTTCCAGAAATGCTATCAGTTCACATCACGTTGGAACATGGAGATCAGCAACAGAAATGAACATTTGCGTCTGCAGTACTTTGAGCTAATAAAGAAACTGATAGCAGTAATAGATTGTCCTCCTCTATATAGACCAACACTACAGGAAAGGCAAATTTTGCCCACAGTTTCCACATATATTTCCTGATGTCAAAGATGGAGTGATATCAGAGGATCCTGTCTACTAGTCTACACTCAAGAGGAGTGTTTGCATTCCCTTGAATTGTTCTACCACATCTCTTGAAACCTATCTGTGTTCTGGTCCAGCTTGTGTACCATACCAATGCCAATCTTATTCTTTCTCCCCTTCTAAGGCTCACCCTGTCTTCACTTTGAAAGGCCTTGCTGCATGGAATATTAGCACATATTTTATCTGAGACTGCAGTAAGCATTACCATGCTGTAATAAATATTAGAACATTTTCTGAGTGGTGGCATGGTAATGCTTACTCTAACTGAGAACTGTTGGTCTCAGTCCCCCACACATCACCGGTTCAAGATCTATTTAAGATTCCAGTGTGGTAGCGGGATGGAGGGTGGGATTAGGATTGACAATCTGCTTATTTTCAGTCTCAGTTTGAGCCTTCAATGCAGCTGATTGTTTTATCTCCATGGAGTAGTCCCACATTAGCTCATCATATGTTACTTAATATGATATGGAGGTACTCCTCTCTCAAAAAGGCATAACTTTCCTACATTATGATATGAGAACACTTAGCACATATTTTCCTGCTTAAATTAATGGATTCTGGCATTTTATCTGCATATAACATGTGGTAAATGTCCCATGCTTCTGGTTCTGGCCCATTTTTATTTCCCAGCAAAATCTATTTTCATTCTTCCAGATTTTGTGTTCCTGTCACAGCTCCAGATTTGACTTTCTCCCAATCTCCTTGTCCAGCCATTCCTAGTTTAATGCCCTGTTCTGGAACTTGTCTTTTCTCACCACTGCCTCCAGTCTCCTTGGGTACTTTTACATGTGCTCTGGGGGTGGGAGGGGCAGCACTTTAATTAGAGCAGCTCCACGAGCTGCAGCCTCCCATGTATCAGCATCCCCATGCTTAAAAATGGTAGTGGGCACACCTGAACAAAAGCACATTAGACTAAAGCTTATTTCAAGCACCCCCACCACTGTTTTATGTGCAGGGACACTGATACACAAGGTGCAGGAGGCTGCTGGAGCAGACTTGATTAGTTGAGTGTGCTCTGACATGCTGGATTTCCAGTGCGCTGG
>NW_005841881.1:1467666-1472914 GCF_000455745.1 Alligator sinensis | reverse complement strand
GCGCTGAAGCAACCTTGCCATTCCTGTATAGGCATCCTTTGGTTTCCCACAGCTAACAAACCTCATCCATCTTCACTTCCAAATCTAGTCTCCTAGGCTGCCTATACACATGCTGGTTTGCATTCTAATTGGAACGTATCGGAGCACATTAGATTAATCGTGTCTGCTCCACATTCTAATTAGAACGCTCCAGCTTTGCCTCACCATCACATGTATTAAGCCCCCACATGCTTTAAAATCGCTGCGGGGGTGCTTTAGCTAAACCTTGTCAAACTTTAGCTAAAGCATCTCCTGGCCATTTTTAAATGTACAGGGCTTAATACATGTGATGGCGAGGTGTTTTAATTAGAGCATCTCTCTGGGAACTGCTCTAATTAAAATGCTCCCCCACCCCCAAGCATGTGTATAGGCAGCCCTAGTCTCCCTGCATCCCAGCTGCTTGTTGTATTTGTGTTCTCTCTCTCCCCTCCTTTTCCACTACTGCACTGCTTCCTAGTCTCCGTGCCCTTGTCTTGTTAATCTGTCTCTTTCCTGCTCCTGTGATTGCAGTTTTCCTTGCTCCTGTTGACCCATTGCTTCAAAAACCTTTTCCCCTGTGCCTCCTGGATCTAGACACCTTGCCAAATGCGTCACAATATCTGCCCTCCTGCCAGCCTTTGGACTCAGGCTTCACTTCACTTCTTATCCTAATATCTTCCTTTCCTCCTCCAAAATGCCCGTGATCTCTTTCCAGTTCCCTTTGTAATTGAATCAGACAGCTCTCCCCTCCATTCTGCATGGGTGCCAGCAGTGAGCTGTCCTGAGCCCAGGAAAAACAGGCTCCCTCCTCTTAATTACAGTTCCTGCCTCCACTCTGTCCTGGAGCAGCTTCTACGGGGTATGTCTGGCTTAATTCCTGTAGCTGTGGGATAGAGCATGCTCAGTTGCTTTGTGGGTTGTTGCATATATAGCAAGCCAAACATAGACCTCTTAGAGAATGGAACATCCTTAGTAATGGTGTAATCTTTGGGGATTTTAGCTGCTAAAAGTGAATAACAATTTACTGAGCATTTTTGATCCATGTTTTTTCAGTCTTGCAACTTGCAGGCATTTTATGCTCCTTTTTTCATGCCATTATCTGTCTGTATCTCTACTCTTAGCCATTACTTAAGTCAGCCCCTTTGCTCTGCCAGCCTCACTGTTCTTAGCATTCCTCCTCTATTATCATCTTTGTGCTATTTGTCTTCTTATCTGACACTTCAGTTAGATCATCTTGTTCATAGTGTTCAGAAATACTCAGTATGCACAACTCCAAGAGAAGCCAAATAGAGCTGCATTTGCCCACTACCTGTTGGGATTTCAAACTAAGCACCCAAAAAAGGGGAGGATCCTAGAGCATTGCCCCCTTATGAAAATATAGGCCCTAAGTACTGATGCTTGCAGATGCAGCTTTAATAGACATTGAAAAAAATCCTTTAAAGTTAGCTAAGTATATTTTTTTTACTTGGGTTGAATACTATTTTAAGCCCAGATTCACCAGAGTATTTAAGAGTGTTCTTGAAATTAGTGGGACATAACTGTGGTAACCTGTGGCTGCAGAGGGCAGAACAAAAATGGTCTTAAATTAAAAAAACAAACAAAAAGGAATTTTTTTGTTGGATATTAGGTAAAACTTTTTAACTGAAAGTGGTTAAACATTGAAACAGATTACCTAGAGAGGCTGTGTAATTTGCCTCTTGGAAGTTTTTCAGAGCAGGTTACACAAACACCTGAATAAGATGATTTAGAAAGAGATGTTCTTGCCATAAGTATGGAATTGAATTGGATGACCTCTGCAGGTCCCTTCCAGCCCTCTGATTCCACGTGTTCTTTGTGGTTTGATAATTAGGAATAGGTTTATTCACATGCTTTAATTTAAGCATCTAAATGGCTGATTTAAGCATCTAAATGGCATCTAAATGGCTGATTTCGGGTTCCAAACCACAGCTGGTTCCACTGAAATGAGGAAGCATTCAGGAATTAAGATGCTACTCTCCATAAGTAAGGGTATCAATACATGGTCTTAGATTAACATTCAGAGTGGTTAGGTTTACATGAACAAACAAAATGACAACAACAACCAACCAAGATTCCCAGCTTAGTAAAAGTGCATCTTTTTTTTTTTTTTGTTCCACCCTTCAGGAGAATTTTTTCTTTGCTGTTTTTACAAGAGCAAGGAATACTAGGGTGAGAGAGCCAGCATGTGTCAAATATGTTTTTTTGCGTCACAGGGTTATAAAAAGTTCTTCCTCCTCCAGAATAGCTGCTAAGATGATCACTAGGTACAGGTGGCCATGCTGACTTTCATGCCTGCCTGGAACAAAAAGAGAGAAGAAATTTGCCTGTATATCTTTTATATACTGTTTTAGCTTGAACTGCTCTTAGCCTTTTCAAGTGTTGTTAATAGCATAATCAAGCATAAAACAACACCGGGGTGGGTGGATGGGATTTTGTTTGAGCTGAAGTAAAACATGCCCATGTGAATGACAGAGTCAAAATGGGTAGCAATCATTTTTTTTCTATAAAATTGCTGAGCAGGTTGTTTCTCAGTAGATTATTTATTATTGTTATCATTAAAATGTCTTATCAGCTAGTGGCACATATCGAAATATACCTTCAGCTGTCATAACTGTGTAAGCCATGCAAAGGACAGTGGCAGAACAGCTTGTTCAAAATGGCATATCCTAAATTAACCCCACTCCATGTTAGCAAGATTTTGAGTGCCACATATCCCACAGAGTCCTCTTCCCAAGCTCTTGTATAACATTGTTTTATAGTCTATGTCATGGCACTTGAGTCTCAGAGAATATTGCTTCATGCCAGCAAGAGAGTATGGTGTGTGTGTGTGTGTGTGTGTGTGTGTGTTTGGCACATGTTTGCACATGTGCACTGTGTGCGCAGAATTTGTGCTGGGGTATGCATTCACATAGGCTGTGTAGCATGTGTGTCTTTATTGACAGATTGTAATGTTTCTTGTATTTAGGGTATATAGAGTGGTGCACGTGATTTTATGTAATGATTTGGATCCAAATTCTCTTGACAAAGGAAATCTTATTTAGATAGTTTTAAATAAAATTGCTTGGAGGTTTAAAAGGTTATTTATTATATAGTTTTAGGTTGAATTTTCAAATTCCCACAAGAAGTAAATCAATAATCTTTGGATTTCTATGTATGCGCTTATGTAGGTTGGAACAAGCTCTGGAATTGTTCCCCCCCCCCCCCCCCAGCACCTGCCTGCAGGCACCCGGCTGGAGCAGTCCCAGGGGGCACCGGGCTCCTGCACAGCTCAGGCAGGCAGGAAGGATCCAGTGGAGGGGTGAGGGGTAGGGGGAAGATCAGGTCAGCCTGTCGTCTTGCTTCTTTCTTTCTTGCTTTTTCTCTCTCTCTCTCAATTTTGAAATGTTGGTTAAAATTTTCCTAAACAGTCTGAATTTTCACAAAGAAATAAAAATAATACAATTGTCTGTATGTTCAAAGTTGCCTCGCACACTCTATGTAATTGTAATTATATTTTAAAGTGCTGTGGACCACAAATACCATGTAAACAAAGAAAGAAACAAACCTTGGGACAGATTTTTGTCTAAAGTGACAAAAAGTGCAGTAGGTGCATCACAAGCAGGTCTAGGGAGGTGGTACTTCCCCTCTATGCCACGTTGGTCAGGCCGCAGTTGGAGTACTGTGTCCAGTTTTGGGTGCTACACTTCAAGAGCGATGTGGATAACCTTGAGAGGTTCAGAGAAGTGCTACTCATATGGTTGAAGGCCTGAGGGTAAGATCCTATGAAGACAGACTGAGGGACCTGAATCTCTTCAGCCTCCTCAAGAGAAGGCTGAGAGATGATCTCGTGGCTGTCTACAAACTCAACATGGTGGGTCAGCAGGGAATAGGGGATACTCTGTTTACTAGGGCGCCCCTCAGGGTTACTAGAAATAATGGCCACAAACTAAAGGAGAGTAGATTTAGATTGGATATCAGGAAGAAATTCTTTATGGTGAGGGTTGCCAAAATATAGAATGGGCTTCCAAGGGAGGTGGTGCTTTCCCCTACCTTGGAGGTGTTCAAGAAAATATTAGATAGGCACCTAGATAGGGTTATGTAATATGTAACCCCAGCACTATTTCCTGCCTAGAGCAGGGGGTCAAACTCAATCATCTACAAGGCCGCTTCTGACTCTAAAAGTCTCTGAAATCTATGAAATATGTTTAACATCTTTCTATCTGCCATTTTTGTCCTGCTCTATTTATAAGAACGCTGTGAAGTTAAACAAAATATATTGGTTTATTTGGTATTTAGTTTAGGCTATCTCAGTTTCTTTCCCAGACTTTGCTTCCAAAAGTTTGTGTTATATCTCTCCCAACTATACAGTTGGTCCAATAAAAGATACTACCAAAAAACTTTGCTTCTTTCATATTTCCAGGGCCACCATACCTACAACACTTCAACCTTATATTTGTTTAGGTGTTTCCTACCTGTTTGCCTTTGTTTTGAATGAGGAAAACTGGGACAGGCTTAGGAGTTTTCCTTTCTGAATTCCTAAATTTGAACAGGAGGCAAAATAAGTCTTGAACCCTGTGGGCCAGGCCCTTCCTAGATTACATCAGACAAAGTAGATTGTTGGCTATGAAAGCTCATGCTTCTGTGACATAGTCTCTAAGACAGAAGTATAACCAAGCAGCTGGGCACCCTGAACAGGGGGACACAGAAGGGCAGTGGTGCCTTCGGGTTGCTGCCATGCTACTAGCATGATTGTGTGGCTACAGCAGCAGTGGTTCTTTTTTTGCTGCCCCAAAGTCCGTGGTGGAGGCTGCTGCCCTAATTATCCTAGTTACACTACTGATCTAACATGCCACCGTCACCTATCTTCTAACTTCCTTTTTTCTGAATAACTCATCAAAACTGTGATTTAAGTTTTGAAGCAAATGTGTCTGTATATCCATCTGGTTTCTTAAGGTCTCACCAGCTGTGTTTTTTTTAATCATCATAAATCCTTCTCTTCTTACTTTTTTCCTTCTTTCTCTCCTTCAAGCTTGCCTGGCCTGGCACACCCTGTACAGGCCACCCATTGCCAGGAGAACTGGCAACCTCCAGTGACAACTGCTGAATGGGGCCTTACCCATAGACACCTTTATCTGCCACTTAGAACCGGTGGAGTCAACAGCATGTGAACAGCATGTGAGAAGGTGGTGAAGAAGATTCTCTTCCATGCCTTTCTATAGTTCCCCCAGCTGTA
>NW_005841881.1:1451182-1467635 GCF_000455745.1 Alligator sinensis | reverse complement strand
CTCTGTCCTGCTCTCAGCCCTCTCTTTGGCTTGCTGAACTTGGATTTCTCTGAGGTAGGATACGTAAAACATACACTGTACTTAGAGGCTGAGGGGAACATGATCTGCCTGGTCATTTTCATGCTAGACCTGGCCAAGATGGTGGTGCTGAAACAAGGAACCAGCTTTAAGGGGCTGACTCTGATGATGGCTTCCAACTCTTGTTTCTTGCTCCAGGCATGCATCACATTTGGGTTTGGATACTTCACCTGGCAACAAAATGTGGACCAGTTTGTAATGTGTTGGACCACTGAAAAGGCATTCTGCAAGGTGGAAGATGGACAGCTAATCCTAAATGTGCAATCCTATGAAGGGTGTTGTGGGAAAGGGGATTCAGTCTCTGGTGATAATGAGAATGATAATATGAGTGTTTTTATTAACAACAAGTGTTTCATGCTTGACCTCCGAGAAGGCCACATAGGGCACCTACACACGTGGTCCTATGTCCTTATCAGAACACTCAAGTTTGCACCTGTCTCAGGCATTCAACATCCCTGAATTTCAAAATGGCTGCAGGGTACTTTAACTAAAGTTCATCAAATGAGTTTTAGTTAGAACTTCCCTGCTGCCATTTTGAAATGTGAGGCACTGAATATACGAGATGCTGCTGGTGTTTTAATTAGAGCAGCTTCTGAGAAACACCCATACTTTTTTCACTTTCACCTTTTTTTGTAATAGAGGTTTAAAGAGGCGTTCTTTCATTCTCTCTTTCTCTCCTCCTTTTTCTCTTAGCTCCTTCCCACCTTCCTCTTTTCTGTCTGTATATGCCAGCCCCCTCCCTTGACCCTTTATGGCAGTTGATAAAGAACGTGAACTCCCATCTGTTCAGAATGAACAGAGGCCAGACCAGATGTGACCTGTGATTTACCAAATGGGAAACAAACACAAAGAATGCTGTCTACCATCTGTTGATGCAGAAACCAGTCAAGCTGGCCTGGCATTTCAGTAGAGCTCTCCCAGTGGGAAACTGCAAAGGAAATTCATCTGTTTCATTTTTTCCCTCTTCTGACCTGACAGTTCCTTTGCACTGTGTGTATCATGCAATGAAGCTGTGAGAGTACATCTAAATGGCTAAGCTCTAGGGAGGAAAAAAAAAAAAAGAACAAAGGAATAATAATAATAAAAAGTTTTAAATCAGTTTATATATAATATTTCTGCTGCAGATAACAGTTCAGGGGTGCTGCTTTCCTCTACAATTAACTGCTCTGTGGAGGCCATCTCTAAAATAAGTGGTGCAAATGGAGACTAGATTATATCCCCTTCCTTTGTTTCAGCACACACAAAAGGTTCTGGAAAATGTTGAAGCAAATAAGACAGGTGTTCATAAGCAGCTGCAAACAAAAGATCTGACTCCTACATTGTTCCAGTTTCAAGTTATACTGCCACTAAACATGTGATTCATATTTTAAAAGGATGAATACATAACATAGCAAGGGGTTCTTTTGCCATCGTGTTAACTTAGACTAGAAGATTTTGGTATAAGCTTTGTTGCATCTTTATGTGTTGATCCAAACATTTAAGGTACAAACAGAGAACATATGGATACCAAGTTAGACATCTAGGGAGTGTGTAGACAAAACAGGGGCCCTAAATTGAAGTGGTAGGTTTTAAAAAACACTGCTTCAATTTAGGGCTTATTAAACCCCCATGTCAGGCACACACCCCGCTGACCTACCTGCCTCTCCAGTGGGGAGGGCGAGCTGCCAGAGGGCCGAGCCGTCCCTGGGCTGTGTGGGGGGCTGGTGCTTTCCTCCATGACACAGGCAGCTCCCCCAGCAGGCAGCACCCGGCTCGGGTGGTCCCAGGGGGTACTGCAGCCATGCAGGGAAGCACCGGGCCCCTATGCAGCTCAGGCAGGCAGGAAGGCTCCAGTGGGGAAGTCAGGGGGAAGGTCAGGCTTGCTGCTTTTCTTCGGCGGGGTCTGCTTTCCCAGCTACTAGAGTTGTATTGGATGGGAGATCTTGAGCAATAAGATCCAGAGGCTTCCGTATCTAAGTCACCTCTTTCAATCCAAATCAACTGTAATTATAACTAAAAACTGTTATAATTTGACAGCTTGGTAGTGGTCAACAGTATGTCATGTGTTGGCATGTTCAGTCTGTTTCCTGATATATGATTGTCTTTCTGAATCAAATCATCAACATAAATGATAGCAATTTTCATCCATTTCCTTCTTAGATTCATAAGTATAGTAATGCACTGTTAAGGTTTAATTACCCACTTTCTGTTCTATAGGTCAGACTGTCAACACCAGGAGCAAAGTATTTAAATGGAGAAGCACATATGGGAACTCAGCTTGAGTTGAAAAG
This sequence comes from Alligator sinensis, assembly GCF_000455745.1. Classification (NCBI taxonomy): domain Eukaryota; kingdom Metazoa; phylum Chordata; order Crocodylia; family Alligatoridae; genus Alligator; species Alligator sinensis. The sequence continues at coordinate 1,465,287 of NW_005841881.1, read as the reverse complement.
GAAGGATGCAGATAGGTGTGACAATTTTTGCCATATCTGACTCCAGAAAGTGGTCTACAGCTGTGACCAAATACAAGTGCACAGTTGTAGACCACTTTAAAAGGGTTTGATCCCATAACAATTTGAACCCTTATTGCAGGAAGGTTCAGATGAAGGCAATCCAAAATGAAGCATCTTCATTCAGTTTTGCCTGCGCGTGCTGGGAGCAGGGCTCAGCTGATTCAGCCGAGCTCTGTTCCCCACTGTTTTCAGAGTGGGAGGGGGAAAAGGAAGTGGAAAGAGATTCTGCAGGTTGCCCAGCTAGGGTTGGAGGGTGGGGGTGGGTGGTACCACCTGTGCCCTCCACTCCAGCATGGCTGGAGAACCCCCAGAACAAGCTGTCTCCCCTGCCTTCTCCCCACTCCCATCCAGACACAGCACCACTTCAGAGAGACATCCTCTCTTCCTGGATCATCTCCACCCTCCTGACTCAACAGCTAATGTTTGTTAGCTCAGAAGGATCAGTCTAACTCATGGCACTTTCTGTGAAGTCATGAGGTAGACCAGGAGCTACATTTCTGTCTGTGCCCAGTGTGTCACATACTGATGTTACTGCGTGATCGTCACCTACCTCTAAAGTGTCAGGTGAGAAACTGTTAGAGATAGGAGAGTAAATGGCATGCTTAGACTGTAAGTTTCTTGCGGCAAAGACAACATTTTTGTTTTGCATTTGTACAGTGTCTAGCACAATCAAGTCCTGTTTTATAAAAAAATAATCATAATATAAATGATGATGATGATTAGGTCCATTTATTAGTAGCAGTAGCAGCAGCAATAACAACAATAATACTAGCAGCAACAACAATAGTAAGAGTAACAATGGCAGATGCACCATAGTTGAATCCATTAGAGCTATCTATTCCTATACCTCTGTATCAAGTAGTCTTATAGTTTCATAGTTGGTAGGGTCAGAAGGAACCTGAACAGATCATCGAGTCTGACCCCCTGCCCTGGCAGGAAAGAATGCTGGGGTCAAATGACCCCGGCTAGGTGATTGTCTAGCCTCCTTTTGAAGACCCCCAGGGTAGGAGTGAGCACCACTTCCCTTGGAAGTTGATTCCAGATCCCAGCCGCCCTGACTGTGAAGTAGTGCTTCCTGATGTTCAGACTGAACCTACTCTCAGTGAACTTATGGCCGTTATTCCTAGTTACTCCCAGTAGTGCTCGGGGGAACGGGGTCTCTCCCATTCCCAGCTGGTCCCCCTTGGTAAGTTTATAGACAGCCACCAGATCCCCTTTCAGCCTTCTTTTGTGGAGACTGAACAGGTTCAGGTTCTGTAGCCTCTCCTTATAGGGTCTGCCCTGCTGTCCCCTGATCATGCGAGTGGCCCTCCTCTGGACCCTCTCAATGCTGTCCACATCCCTCCTGAAGCGCAGCGCCCAGAACTGGATGCAGTACTCCAACTGCAGCCTGACCAAAGTCGCATCGAGGGGGAGGATCACCTCCTTGGCCCTGCTTGTGATGCATCTGTGGATGCATGACAAGGTGTGATTAGCCTTACTGACCGCATCCTCACATTGGTGGCCTATGTTCATCTTGGAATCAATAATGACTCCAAGATCCTTTTCTGCCTCTGTGCTGAGGAGAAGTGGGCACATTAGAAGGGAGGGACAGGCTACAACTAGATCTGGACAGGTTACAGAGGTGGGTGGATGAGAATAGGATGGGTTTCAATACTAACAAGTGCACACCTCTGTAACTTGTCTAGATCTAGTTGTAGCCTGTCCCTCCCTTCTAATGTGCCCACTTTTCCCCACAACTTAGTGTCATCCGCAAACTTGAACAAGCTGCTTTTTACCTCCTTGTCCACATCCCTCCAGGTCAAAAATGACCCATCCACCACCACTCTCTGGGTGTAGCCCTCCAGCCACAGTCGCCTAATTTTTTAATGAGAATGAGGTGAGAGACAGTGTCAATTCCTTCCTAAAGTCCACAAAGACTACGTCCACCATGACACCTGCATCCAAGGATTTAGAGACCTGGTTGTAGAAGGCAACCAGGTTGGTCTGACAGGACCTGCCTGTAAAGAACCCATGTTGGTTGCCACTAAGTATAATTTCCCCTGCTGGTCCCTCACAGATGTGTTCTTGGATAATTTTCTTAAAGAGCTTCCCCAGGACTGAGGTAAAATTAACGGGTCTATAGTTTCCTAGGTCCTGCTTCCTCCCTTTTTTTGAAAATGGAGACCACATTGGCTCTTTTTCAGTCCTCTGGCACCTTGCCAGAGCACCACAAGTGCTTGTAAAGCTGTGCCAGGGGTCTCACAATGACCTCTGCCAATTCCCTCAGCACCCTTGTGTGGAGATCATCTGGACCTGCTGATTTGAACATGTCCAACCTCACCAGAAGTTCCCTAAGAAATATGGGGGCAAAGAATTTGTTAAAGAGGTCAGCTTTAATATCTGGTGCAACCACCAGATTGCCAAGCGTGTCCTGCAGGGGTCCCACATTGCCTGGTGCCTTCTTTTTACTCCCTATATATTTAAAAAAGGACTTCTTGTTGTCTTTGATCCAGGTTGCTAGTCCCAGTTCTGTCTCTGCTTTAGCCTTCCTGACAGTCCCCCTACAGTCTTGAGCAATGGAATTATAATCCCCCTCGGTGATGGCCCCTACCTTCCATTGGGTGTATGCCTCCTTTTTAGCTTTCAGACATTCCTGAATGCTTTGATGAGCCATGGGGGCTTTTGAGCACTCTTGCCTGCTTTGATTCACATTGGGACTGTCACCCTTTGGGCTCAGAGGATTGTCTCCTTAAGGAACGACCACTCATCTTGGACTCCCAACTTCCCTCCCCTCCAGGACCTCAGTGCCTCCCCGACTAATCTCCTTACCTCATTGAAATCCACCCTCCTGAAGTCCAGGACTGCTGCCTTGCTGCAGGCCTTTGACACCCTGCACTGGATGATGAATTCCAGTAGGCAATGATCGCTATTGCCAAGGTGGTCAAGAACCTGCAGTCCCCTCACCAGGTCATCACCTGTGGCCAGGACCAGGTCCAGCAAGGCATTTCTCCTGGTGGGACCATGTACCTCCTCGGTTAGGTAGAGGTCCTGTATCTTGGCTAGGAACTTATGTGAGTGGTCAGACCTGGCTGACTGCTCCTCCCAGCAGATGTCCGGGTAGTTTAGGTCACCCATGATGACCGTGTCACTTGACTTAACTGCCTCTGCAAACTGACCAGAGAATTCCCAGTCCAGCTCTTCCCCCTGGTTGAATGGTCTATAGTAGACACCCACCATTAAGTCCCTTTCCCTCCGACCTCCTTGTATTCTAACCCAGAGCCCTTCAGTCTGCCCCTCCTCTGACCCAGTGCTGTTTGTTGAGGAAGTGTATTGATCTTTGATGTAGAGCACCACACCTCCACCTTTCCTTCCCATTCTATTCCAGCTGTACAGTCTGTAGCACTTGATGTTTACCAGCCAGTCATGGGTTGAATCCCTCCATGTTTCAGTAAGCCCCACTATGTCCGGGTTTGCGTTAGCTAGCAGGAGGGCAAGTTTCTCCTGCTTGTTCCCCATACTATGAGCATCAGTGTAGAGGCATTTAAGGCCTCTTGTGGGTGTATGCACCACCCCCCTGATCCCAGGTGTATCTGGACCCCTGCCACTTACCTGGGTACTTCTTGGTCTGGTTGCCTGTCTTGGCTGGGAAGTGTCATCATTCCCCCCTGTGGTCCCATCCCCTGATGAAGCTAGTTTACAGCACACCATATGAGATCAGCCTACCTGGAAGAAAAGACACACTTGCCTTCAGGGGAGAAGTGAAGCCCATCCCACCTGAGCATGCCCCCTGCATGAAAATGTGGGTCATTGTCAAGGAACCTGAGGCCTGCCTGGTAGCACCAACTCCAAAGCTGCTGGTTGACCACTCCGATTCAGGCCTCATGGCACTGTCAATGTCTACTTACTGGGAGAATAGAGGAGAATACCACCTGCACCCCCGCCTCATTGAGCTTGGCTCCCAGGGCCTCGTAGTCCTTCATTAGGCAGTCTGGACTGTGCCCCACCGCATCATTTGTTCTCACATGGATTAGGACCATGGGGTTCTGGTCTGAGGTTCAAATGCATTTCAGGATCATGCCTGTAACATCCTGGATCTGAGCCCCAGGTAGACAGCAGACCTTGCACACCATGAGGTCAGATCAGCAGATGGGACCCCTCAGGATGGAGTCTCCAATTACAAGGACTCAGCATTTCTTTCTCATGGTGTTCTGTCCCTGTTCAGATGTATCGTGTGTAGAGTGGCACCATCCTCTCAGAGGCGTCTCCTTCAACCTTCTCCTTTAAGGCTGCCAAGGCCTTTAATCTGTTCCCCAGTTGTACCTGGGGAGCTGCCTCCATGCTAGCTCCTAGCAGCCCTGGTTCTGGTGGTCAGCTGCTTCCATTCCTCGGCTGTGCATCTCTCCCAGGAGGTCTGTCTGTTGGAAGACTGATCCTGCAGAGAATGGAAATGTGTCAATTTCATCCTCCACAGCTCCGATCCCCCATAACCTGCTCACCTCAGCCTGGAGCTCCCTCACCTGCTCCTTCAGGGCCTGAAGTCGGGCACAAGAGGGACAGTCAAGGGAGCCTCCAGACCCCTCTCCCACCCATGGTCTCTGGGTCCCTGCCAAGCAGCCCCCACAGACAGGGGGGAGGGGCCGTCGGCACCACCATGGGCTCTATCTGGGTGGAGGCCTCAGAGGAGCCCAGGGTAGGTGGCACCACCCGGGGTAGGGGTGGGGGGGTGTTCTTAGCGGCCACCCTCCTTGTCCTTACCACTGGGATGCAGTCCCTTGCAGCCACTCCCCATGTTCTTACCATGTCCGTGGAGCTGTGAGTCTTCCTCTCTGTCTTTCTGCAGGCTCCTTTCTGGCTCATGCTGTATGCCTGCCTAGCGTGAATGCCAGCACACCCTTTCAGAGTGCTCCTGTCTGCGTGTCTGTTCGCATGTGGCTTGGGAGCACAGCTCCCTGCTGGCTCAGGTAAAAGGGATCTGGGGGGCTTCCTCTCCAGATCCACCTCAGCTGTGCCAGTTCCCTCTGCCCTACTTACTTTAGGGGGATCAGCTGCTGCTGCCCCCGCCACTGCCTCTGCTGTCTCCGCCGCCAGTCAGTTAAGGGGGCACATGTGTGTGCGGGGATGTGTGCGCGCCCAGTTCCCTCCTCTCCGCTTCTAGCCCCAACAGTATTTCATGAACAAAGTTCCCAGGACTATCAGTCTGACCCACTTCACGATCACTACACTTGCTTGAATAGAGAAATAAAGAATGTCCTGGAGGGATGGTAAGTTCTTCTCTAAAACAGTTTAGATTTTTTTTTTTTTTTTTGTATTTTATTTCCATTTCTCTAAATGAGAAGCTCTAATTTGACACCTAATTATTTATCTATCCTGTTCAAGAGACAAGGTTTGGGTGAAACATCAGGATGATTGAGTTCTTCTTTCTAGAGTGTGGAAGAGCTCTGCTGTCATTGGAATTGAGGAGGAAGCTAAGCACTACTCCTCAGATGGTGATGAATGAGTTACAAAGCACATAAAAAAGATGCCCTTTTAAACTGTGCACCTGAAGAATCTCCAGGGATTAATCCAGTCACTTCAAGTCTCCTCGTGTTTTGAGGATGACACTGTGAGCAGGATACCTGAAATGTTGTGTCAGAGGGAAGCATTTGCCAAAAGATAAATCTGCCTGCTTCTGCCCTATTCCTGTGTTGAGAGGCAGTGATCAGTCATTAGCAAGCATGCTGCCAAAGAAACTTTTGCAGAGGCAGGAGCCTTTCCAAATGGGAATTAATGGGGAAATGAAAATGATCTTTTCATATTCTCGGTCCTCATAATGTATGGCAATCTGTCTCAAGGAGGGGTTGGGAATCAATTAAGCATGAATGATGTATAGGAGGGTGGAATGTGACCTTAACAAGTTGTCCTGTCTCTTGCCTTGATGTTTCCATCTGTTTTGTGCAAAGAATGTTCCAATAATGTGGTGAGGAGGTAGATATGATTTCCAAGGGAACAGTCATTATGGGCCACTATCTTCCAGGACCTGATAAGTTTAATCCAAGTTGCCTGGGAGGCAAGAACTCATAAAATATTTTATCTGAGGCAAGTGCAAAAATACTCATAAACTCAAAGGTTAATCACTGCACCAGGAGAACAGATGAAGGAGACAGGGCAGTTTTATGTGTCTCACTGTGGTGTCCTTATTAATCATGTTCCTGGTTTGCTTTAAATATGTCCCATGTATTTTCTTTTGAAAGCCAAATGGATAGACAGACAGAGAAAGAGAAAAAGCCTGATACTATTACATGCTAAATGATTTTGTCTGTATTGTCTGATATGTTTAGAGGCAGCAGGACTGAACTTCAGCAAGGACATATTTTAATTTGTTCATTTTCTGACTGAATACTTCTTATGCTTGGATAATGCTTCATAGGGCATGTCTACATGTGCATTAATGTGCCATTGTTACTGTGCATTAAGTTTAGTACCTATAATAACAGATACTAACTCAATGTGAAGTAACCAGTGCTACTGCACAGTAGCACCAGCACATGGTCTTTTAGTGATGCCAATGTGCAGTAGACTAAATCTACTGCATATTAGCGCGCACAGCTTTTTCTGTATAGAACTAGTCTACTGAGCATTTAGTGTCTCATGTAGATATGCCTATATTTTTTTGGCAACCTTTTTGTCAGTTTTTTGTTGTGTACCTGGGTAACTTAGTTTTGATGAAAAGTTTCTGTGTTAAAAATCCCAGAGATTCAAGTCCTCCCTTTATTCAATGAGCAGTATTGCACAGATAGTGGTCATATGTTTCTACTCTAACTTGATGGGACCATTTCCCTAGGTGAGGTACCCTAGAATGTCAAGAAAGACCTTAGACCAGATAACGCCTGTCTGCATTATTATGTCAACAGTTAAATTGGGAATCAAAGATGGTGATAGCTTTGCCCACAAAATAATCTCCACTTATTTTCCAAAAAATAGGGATTTCATGAAAGATTTAAAATGTGGGGCCTGTGATAGCAGGACTCAATGTCCCAGAAGATCCCTTCCAGTTCTTCTGTTCCTCTTAGACATTCCTCAAAGCAGATTCATCCATGGTGTCTGGAATCTATTGGACCCTTTCAGCGTGGCTTCCTTTTCGCTTCCAATGGTGTCCAGGGTCCATTTTATCTCCCAAATATTGAACATCTGAAGCACCAATATGAGACACAACTCACAGGGAATTGTGGATTTAGGTGATCCTTTCTCCTTTCTGGCATGAGAAATTAAACAGTTAACAGTACTGACATTTAAACTATCTACACTGGGTGTCTCAGCCAAGACTTGGATGAGATAAAAGTGGCAGCTCAAACCTCCTGGAGTCCTTTTAATGCTGTCTGCAATGATCTGTGCGATGATTACAATGGGTTCACATTTTCTTTGCAGCTATTGTGGTGTCTACACTCTGTGCTTTATGAGTAGAAGGAAAAAAAAACAAAACAATATCCTATACTCTTAACATGAAAACACTATCCGACCAAAACCATCCTTTTAGGCTCTACTGGTTTTGCCTTATACCTGCATCTAAGGATTTGCTGGCACAGCTACTCTGACCAGGGACTATTATGCCAGAAAAAGACCTGACATTTAATAGCTAGTGTCTTATTTTTGCATTTGAATGATAGTTGAGTCTGCTGTATTGAACAAACCCAAGATAAAGGCCTGTATACCATCCCGCCATCTGTCAGCTGAATTTGAGTCCTGTGTCTGGTTCAAATCACTTTTACATGCCCCAAATGAATATACAGTATATTTATCAACATGGCACTTTGGGATCAGTACTAAAGGTTAAGGTGATGGAGCATCTGACTAACAAATAAAGAAATAACTTGTAAGACAGTCAGAAACACCATCACCCATTGCTAAGTCAGTTGTAACCTATTTGGGAGTTGGACTAGATGAACCTAACAGTACCTTCCAGCCCTAATATCCCATGATTTTAAAAATCCTTTGAAGCAATGTTTCATCTAGGTTTCATGTTCTGAAAATGAGAAGGAATTGGTTGTGAGCAAGTGGAATGAGGTGATAGCATAAAAGCAGCTGAAAATACTTGATGCAGAGAATAGTTTGAAAAAAGGTGCTTCTTTCCTGCTAGTTTGGCAACAGGGTTGACAGCAAGGATCTCTTGCACTTTCATTGTATCTCAGATTCTAATTCTTTCTCTCATCTTGGGAAGTGACAACCTATAAGTGACTCATTTTTACTTCTTAAGATAGGAGAGGGATATTTACCTTCACTGAAGGGGTAATCTAAGGATTATTTCATGTTTATTAATTCATACTTGTAAAGGACTTTGAAGGGTCCATGGTCTAAATCTTATCACTGCTATAATCAATGATTTTATATCCTTGATAGTTTACAAAGGGTTTCTGTTTGTAGCTGTGTTTGTCTAAGGACATAGGCAAGCAAAGTTCTTTGCGTAGATGTGATATCTTTTATTAGACCAACTGAGGAGTTGGAACAACGTTCTTTGCAAACTTTTGGGCACAGGGAGACTCTGCTGTTGTTGTGAGATCTCCAAGGAATGAAAGAACCTGAAAGGGTGACAGGAGGTCAGTGAAAATGTAAATAGGTGGAAATTAGGAAAACAATGGCTAGAGAAGGGAGGGGAAGGCAGGAAATGGGGGGAAATGGGTGAAGGAATGCTAAAGGTAAGCAAGGAAGACTGCTGTAGTGTTGAGTTCTCCAAAGTAGAAAAGAGGCAGTCTGTGAAAAAGTAAATAGCTGGAAATTAGAAAAACAAAGGATAGACAAAGAGGGAGGGGGAGGAAGGGGTGGAAAAACAACAACACTTTCTCCAAATCATGGGCACAGATATGGGCGCCAAAATGGCCCCACAATATGCCAACCTTTTTAAGGTCCACCTGGAAGAAGAATTCCTCAAGAACTGTATCATCAAACCCATGCTGTTTCTGAGATACATAGATGACATCTTCATCATTTGGACTAAAACCCTACAGTCTCCTGTTGATTTCCACCAAAAATTCAACAATCATCACCCCTCCATCAGACTATCTCATGCATACTCTAACACTGGCATTCCTTTTTGGACACAATGATCAATATCCAAAATGGTAAAATACAAACCACTGTATACAAGAAACCTATGGACCAACATACATATCTGCACAGAACCAGCAGTCACTTTAAACACACCAAGAAAACTGTAATTTACAGCCAAGCTCTCTGATTTTGTACCAAAGAGAATACCCATGATCGCCACCTCACAAATCTCAAAAACACCTTCATCCAATAAAAGCGCTCCTTCAGAGAGAGAGATCATACTTTTGAAAGAACCACCTGGATACCAAGTGAAGATTTGCTCTAGTACAAAAAAAAAAAATCCCCATGAACCACACACCACTAGTTATGACATACCATCTTCCCCTGGAACCCACATGAAAAATCTTCAGACAATTGCAACTTATACTAGAAGACCCAGTTCTTAAAGAGATCTATCCAGAACCACCCATCCTAGCCTATAAACAAGTACCAAACCTCACTAACCTCATCACCAAAAGCAAACTCCATATGACGAAACCACACCAAATGGATCCAGACCACGCCAGGACAAGAAATGTAAAACCTGACGACACATCTCCACCACTCCCACAATAACCACACCCCACAACAAAACCATTGTCATTCCTGGATCTTACACCTGCACCTCCAGAAATATTATATACCTCGTCCAGTGCACCAAATACCCTGATGGAAAATATGTAGGTAAAACCAAACACCAACTGCATACCAGAAAGAACACACACCAAAAATCTATCAACGCAAAAATATCCAATTGCCTGTGGGGGAACACTTCTCACAGGATAATCACTCCCTCCCTCTCTGACCTCTCAGTTCTAATCCTCAAAGGGAAATTACAAAACTCCTTTTGTAGATGAGCTTATGAATTTCACTTCATAAATCTACTGGATACAAAAAATCAAGGACTTAATATAGAAATTGAATTTATGGCACATTACAACCTGCCTAACATGTGATTCAAGCACCTGCCTGAACTTACCATTTAAATTTATTTCCCCCTTTCTCCCCACCCATCCTCTCTTTCTCTATTCTTTGTTTTTCTTATTTCCAGCTATTTAGTTTTTCAAAGGCTGCCTCTTTTCTACCTTGGAGAACTCATCACTACAGCACAATCTCCCTTGCTTACCTATGGCATTCCTTCACTCATTCCTGCCCCCCCCTCCCCCTCTTCCCCTCCCTTGTCTACCTATTGTTTTCCTAATTTCCACCTATGTACATTGTCACTGACTTCCTGTCACACTTTTAGCTTCTTTCATTCCTTGGAGATCTCAGAACAACAGCAGAGTCTCCCTATGCCTGAAGACGGGTACTTGTGCCCAAAAGTCTACGAAGAACTTTGTTCCAATTATTCAGTTTGGTCTAATAAGAAATATCATATCTACTCAAAGAACCTTGCCTGCCTTGATAGTTTATGTATTTATAGGGCTATAAAGGTGTAATTCAGAGAGACACTGCTCCAGTGAGAGCTAATAGCCATGAGCTGTAAGCAGGTTTTCATGGGTAAAAAAAAAAGTTCAGCCATTGTGATATCCTTTGACAGCTCTATACTCTTCCACATACCTCTGGACAATCTAGTACAAGACCTATTCCCAGCCTGTGACAAAAGGTGTAGGTGTAGAAAATGGCATTTTTCATCCTTTACCTCTTTGCATATGTACAGTGGCAGGCACAAAGGAATAATCTGATGTGCTTGGTGTTACAAGATGATTATGATGGTGAGTATGGTGATTACTTGATTGCATTTTCATTGTGCAATACACATGGTGATATAGGCCAATTGTTCTAAACAGATTCTGGTTGATCCAAAAGCAGGAGATACAGTATAGTGCAACACAAAACAAAAACAGTATGAGTTTCTTGGCGGTTCACAAACTCTGACAGATTGCATACCACCAATTTAAAATAATACAATGTAAATACTACCAGCTATTTTTTTTTCAAATTTTCACAAAATTATTCAGGTACTTTGTATGGTTGGGGGGTGGGCACAAAATTATTCAGGTACTTTGTATGGTTGGGGGGTGGGCATAGGGTTTGTGTGTGTGTGTGTGTGTGTGTGTGTGTGTGTGATTTGTGAAGTTGTGAGGAGTTGGGTGTGTGTGTGGGAGGGATTTGGAGCCCGGGGAGGGGGACAGGAGGTCCCCACATGCCCTAGCAGGATACAGGGCACTGTGGGTCAGAAGTGAGGGGAAGCAGCAGGGCTGGGAGGCTGTGGCTTGGGAGTGACAGACACACATACACACACGCACCCAGCACCCAGCAGGTAAGTCTGTGGAGGGGGAGGGAAAGGGAAGAGGGAAGGGGGGAGCAGATTGAGGCCCCCACAGGAGGGAGGGAGTGGGACAGGGGCAGGGGCTGGCATGGGTCATGGGACGGAGCCATGGGAGGCTCATCCAGGAACACTTGGGAGGGCGTGGCTACCCACCATTGCACACACCCCTGGGGTAGGCATGGGGGGAATGTGGCAACCAGATTTGTGCATGGGGTGGAGGTAGGCTGGCCACTCTGCTCTGCACCCCACTGCCATTGCCTTAGGAGCTGCGCGTGACATCATTCCCTGCCTGCCCAGCAGCAGGAGGCACAGCATGGTGCCGTGCACAGCTCCTGAGGCCACGGCAGCAGGGTGGAGAGCCCAGCATGCAGTGGGCAGCCCACCCTTCAGGCCTGCCTGCCCCATCTCCCTGGCAGGGCCAGCACAGAAGGACAAAGCCCCTCCCACCACCCAGGCCCTTCCCAGGACAGCCTAGACCCCCTCCAGGGGTGTAGGGAGGGACTCCCATTACTGCACGTACCCCAGGAGAGGCATGGGGGTTACTGGGCAGAGGGGAGCTTCCTGTTGTGTGCTGGGCTCTATACCCTGCTTCCACTGCCTTTGGAGCCATTCATGATACCATGCTGTACATTCTGCCGCCGACTGAGCAGAGGATGCTGCGCAGCCAGCATGCGGGAGGTATATGGTGTTGCACATGGCTTCCAAGGCAATGGCAGTGTGGCACAGAGCCCAGTATGCAGCAGGCAGCCTACCTCCACCCTGCACACAAATCTGGGCGTCACATGCCCCCTATGCCTCCACCAGGGTGTGCGTAGTGGTGGGAGCTCCCATGAAATTCTGGATGACCCACCCAGGGCTCCAGCTGTCCCACAACCTGTCCCAGGGCCCCATTTATTAATAAATGTTAACATGTTAACAAATGTTAACATGTTATGTATTTGTTAACATAAGAGAGCATGCAATGTATAGAACTCCTTTTCATTTTAATAAAAAGTGTATGCAGAATGTGAGCTAAAACTTCTTTCCTATTTTTCCCCAAATCAAATTAATACTTTTATTCAAAATTTGGGGGAGGGAGGGATACCTAGGCAAAATAAAGACATCCTTTTGCCAAGATTGATTAAAAAAAAGGAACTGTATATCGTTTTTGAGACATCATTGCGAGGAGAACAAAACAAAAGATTGCTAAGCCATGTCTAAAGAGAGCCGGTCATATGAATCAGTTATTCATGCCAAATAATTTATATGAAAAGTTTAATTCTCTTTTTCTTCTTGTGAATCTTCTCAATAGCAATCCTGAATATCTACATAGCTGTACTGCTTAGTCACAAGTAACTGCCAGTGAAGATATTTAGATCCACATGTAGCCGAGTTGGACCTTAACTAGAAATACTTCAATCCATTTTCCAGATCATGTAGCAGGATGTCTGCAATATGGGCATACATTAAGGTAAGTGGGTCATCAAAGAACAGTGGCCCAGCTACTTGTCTAAGCATTTCAAAATTATAAATATTAGGAAATCCAGGAAGATGATAGAGAAAACACCATCTAAATTTAGGATTTGAGTCATGCATCTCAAATATTGAATGTAAAAATTAATATTTGCTACAGACTGTTCTGAACTCTGGAACAGACGAGGAAAGGTACTCATCTGGTTAAGGCAGTGGCCTGGAACTCAGGAGATTGGGTTTAATTTGCATATTTACCATAGATTTCTTGTGTGACCATCAGCAATTACTTGATACCCCTTTTTCCATAGCTCCTGTAAAATGGAGATGAAAATGCACTAGTATGCACTCTTCCCCTCTTTTTCCACCCCGTGTCTTGTTTATTTGCACTTTGAGATCTTCAGAACAGGAACTATTTCTTTCTATGTGTATGCATGGTGACTAGGGCAATGGAACCCTGATCTTGGCTGAGACTTTTAGTGCTACAAGAATACAAAAAACTTTAAGAACATTTGAGAAAAAAAGTTAAATTTAAAAATAAGCAACAAAATTGGTGAATATCACTATTTGCAGAACATTTATGAGGATAACGGATGCTCCATATCGTGATGGATCTATATTGTAGCCATATTGGTCTAAGAAATAGAAGCAAACAAAATTATTGGGTTACATGCAACATCTTTTATTAGATCAACTAAATAATAGCATAAATATTTGTTTGCAAGCTTTCAGGTCCAAACATTTTTTTGCACTGAATAATATGACACCACAAACTAGTGAATAGAAAAAGGGGAGTTTTATCCCTAGACATCAGAGAAAATATCTTCCAAGACTAAACTGGACATGGATTTTTAAGGCTCAGTGTGAAAGATATACAATGAAAACTGTTGCAACTCAGTTCATCCTCCTTGAAATACTGAGAATATTGTTTAACTATGCTTTAGTTTATTCTGCATTAAGCCCACCCTCCAGCAAAATATTTGGTGAATCTTTTTCCTATTATTCTATTTTTGGATGTCCATTTTAATTATAAAGTAAATTTTCAGCTGTTTTTTGTTTTCAGTTGTGTTTTACTTGGGTTGAACAGGGTGAAAACTTTTGACTAATCTCCTGTGGCCATTTAATAAGAAAGATCCTTGTGACTGCTGTCATGAGGCTAGTCATAAGATAAGGAATGAAAGCAAATACCTACTTCAAAAGTGTATCTTATTTGAAGGTTAAAAAGTCAATGCTTGCTCCATAAACTTTGCCATGACACGTGCTGGGATGAAGACACTTATGG
>NW_005841881.1:1408845-1451172 GCF_000455745.1 Alligator sinensis | reverse complement strand
ATCACTTTTGCTAAATATTGCAATCACAATTCACAAGTGACACACCGACTGTTCAGACAAAGCCACCCTTTGACCATATGGCAAGTTGTTTACCCCTGAATATGATACATGTATATTCCAGGGTGCAAATCCCCTTCTAGCTCCAGTACTATCCAGGGTCGGGGTTGAAGTATGGTTGCCTGATTCCTAGAGACAGCTGGTGTTCTTACAGCCTTGCATTTTATTTCTCTACACCTTATAAACTTGATTTCATATTTCTATACCTCTCTGAAGTTATTTGGATCCACAGCAGTTGCCAAACCTGTCACCTTGAATGTTCAGCACTTCTGAAGCAAGACATTAAGGCAACTTTTGCTTCTGTGCCAAAGGGAGGTTTCCATTATTTAGAATGGGAATTGCAACTCCCTGGATAAATACAGGAAATGTCCAATGTGCTTGGGGGTCCAGCTTAATGAACAAACATGTCTTAGCTATCACCTCATTTAAAGTCTCCACCCATGTCCTGGGTTCTGCAACTTCTGACTGCCTCATTTGTTGCCTGCATACATTCCAGAGTGCTCCAGGGGTGAGCACCCCTGATGAACTTATAGGTGGCCAAGAGATTGCCCCCGAGCCTGTGCTTTTCCAGGCTGAAGAGTCCCATGACCTCAGCCTCTCGTCACAAGGTCTGTTTTCCTGTCATCTAATCATGTGCATGGTTCTCCTCTGCACCCTCTCAAGCTTCTCCACATCCTTTTTGAATTGTGGAACGCAAAACTGGACGCAGTACTCCAGCTTTGGCCTCACCAAGGCTGAGTACAATGGGAGAATGACATCCTGGGATTTGCTTGAGAAGCATCTATGGATGCAAGCCAGCTTTTTGCTTGCTTTACTAGCCGTACATCACATTGAAGGCTCATGTTCATAAATCTATGCTGATTTACACCAGTCGATGATCCAACCTAAAATTGCAGATTCCTTTGGAGAAGACTTGTTACTTTTTCAGCACTTTTCTGCTGTCACACTGTACCTTGTACAATAAAAGTGTTTATATTTCTAATGGTGGAGTAGATTTTCAATTACTAGCTTTTGAATTTTTGGAAGTTACAGGCACAAGTAATGGTGGTTGCTGTTGATATAATTTTTTGGTTTTGTTTCTATTTGCACCCCAAAATGAGGCATTTAGAAGTCGAAGTGTCCAGCTGTGCCTGAAATTATTTGAACATTTAACTTTGTGAATACAAAACAGGCTGGAGTAAGGCAGATCAAAAGTCGGACCTGAAAGTCCAACACAAAGTATCATTTTAAAATCCCATTGCAATCATGAAGAAGTTTACACTTTTTAAAAAAATCAGTCAACAATATTTTTTTTTTCCTGTTTGTAACTTCCAAGTTTTCATAGCAATGTATAACTTAGTATTAGAGTTGACAGCTGGCTTCAATTCATGAGTACTGGGATTCCAAAGAACAATGCTTTCTACATCATATGATCTACAGCCCGACTACCTTCCATACTCCAACACCTTTTTACCACATTTCTCCTTAACATAAGTTTGATCAAACCTCTGGATGTTAAACAGACATTTTCCTTGACCTCCAGGCAAAAATATAAAACTAACTGCAATGAGTTAAAGTACTTTATTTCCTCAGTAGACTACCCAATGCTTCAGGATTTAGATATTTGCAAGACTTGTCAGCAACACAATTCCTCCCAGTGTTATGTCCCATGGCTCTCATCATACATGCAGCAATCCTTCTACAACTCTTCTAGGTTTAAACCTTAAATGCTGACCATAAGGAAGGGGGTTGAGAGGCAATGGGAAACCCTTCCTCTGCATTTTGAGGCCTTGATCCTGAATGTCTATTTATGGCCAGTAGACAAGTAACCAGCTAATCTCGAAGGTGCCACCCTGGCCTACCTTCTGCTTGGGAAGAATGCAATCTTGATGCATGCTAGCATAAGTGGACCTATAGCTGCAAGTAAGAGCAAAGCCTAAAGCTAGTCATTTGCATCGACTGCAACTCAGTCTTGGGGGGCTAAAAAGAAAAGTGATGCCACTGAGGAAAAAAGGATCTTAATGAAGTCTCTTGTACATTCCTAAGATGTTCCCTTTTTAAGTTATGTTATGGATTTGGCTGTACAAGATAAATGTTATTTGAAACCTGTGGGGAAAACAATGTATCCCACACTGCAGTGGGCCCCCAGTGAGGCCGCCTCCTTCCCCAAATAGCCTCACCCAAACCACCAGTGTTATAAAACAGCAACCAAACATAAGCCCATGGGCTATAATATGACACAAGCTACATAAGGTAACATAAGCCCCTTTACATTACCCGGAGCAGAACTTAGTCAGGCCTCTTCCCTTCTCTTGCTCTAGGAGAGCTCCTTCTCCCTTGGCCACCAGCAGAGAACTAAACTCTTTAGTCCCCGTCCTGGGGTTTATATGGGCCCAGGGCTCTGCCCCTTCCAGCCAGCTGACCAGGTGCAGGCTAATTTCCTCATTAGCTAGCTGCCATGGCAACCTGCACCTGGGCTCCTGTCTGGCTCTTTGGGTTCTTCCCTGGCAGCTTCTGCTCTTCCAGGAGCAGGCACCTAAATGCCCTGTGACACACCTCCCCCCTTAAGACCCAAACTCACCAGGGTGTGTCTTCATTCTTTGTCACCCCATATTCTTCTTTTTAGGCTTCTTACACTCTTGCTGCCCGACAACTCTTGAACATGGGGGCAGAGGTTTTCAGGTGCTTCCTGCTCACCTTTTCTCCAAGGACGCACCATGTGGGATTTGACGGGAGTTACCCCACCACGGGTAGTCCCTCCACATTAGCCAGCCTGGGTAAGATGTAATTTCAGTCAGAGAGGCCTCTGGCCTTTTAGGACCAACAGGGTCCTCCTACAATATACTCTCACTTTTTCAACCCGTGCTCTGCAGTGGCAACTAGCACCTCCTCCTTTCTTCCAGGAGAGTTCCCCTCTAGCTGTTGGGGTGTCTGCTCCCCCTCAACTCGGCTCAGTTCCGGCCCACTCCTACGTGCCCTGTTCCTCCTCTTAGAACTGGTCGTGGGGCTTCTTGTTTCCCTATGTCTCCTTCCCTGTGTCTCCTTCCAAATCCCTGAGCTTTCCCCATCTGCAGTCTTAGGGTTTTTCGGGCATATTCTTCAGCCCAAAATTCTATTTTCTCCAGTCGGTGGGTCTGCCTCCAGCCCCCATGTACACTTCTATGTAGGCCACACCCCCAACACTTGCTGCGACCAGCTTCCTTAGGGCCCACCACTTAACTTGCCCTGGGAGGTTTTTAACATACACCTGGGGTCTCCTTCCAGGCCTTTGCTCCCCCCGCCCCCGTCGTTTGGGTATCTTTGGCTCAGTGAAACCCCCTGTCCCCTTGTTTTGGTATGTAGCCTGCGTCTGGGATGTGGTTTGCCTTGGTGTGAGGTTTAGTGTCCCTCTTTCACCATAAGTCTTTAGGCCTGGCTCTATTTCCTCTCAGGCCTCCTTGGGTGGTCATCTCCTCCTTCTCATCTCTAGCTCTTCAGCCTGCTTTCCCTTCAGGGGCTCAACTAATCTCCCTCTTCTGGAGTCTCTCTCTGGCTCAATTTGCACTAAGCTTTGAGCCACCTGTCATCTGTTTCCTTGGTTTTGGGTGCGTCACCCTCTGCCCGCTACCTTGGGGAATCAAGTCCCTGGTCTCGCTCCCTGTGCTTGATTGCACCCTTGTCCCCACAGTCACGATAGCCGCTGTACCTGTTTCAGCTGTCTGGACTCACTCTGGCCCGGTGGACAGTCCCTTGTTGTGTCTGTCAAGAAATTATTCTAGAGTCTGTCTTATTTGGCCCATCTCAGCCGCCTGGCTACTCACCAACTGTTCCCATTTCTGGTTCAGGCACTGCATGAGTGCAGAAAGGATCTCTTCCTGCATGGTCGTAGGGTCTACTCCCGAGGATCCATCCGTCATAGTGCTCTTCTCTATCTGCACTAGGACCACCTAGCCTCTTAAACTCTCCGGGCCTAGGTATTCAGGTGGATTTACCTGTTCCGGAGGCCTCCGCCCCTCTAGTCACATAGTCTCTAAGGCTTGTCTCTGTCTCCTGCAAAGCCTCTTTCAATGCCTCAACCTCTTGGGATTGCCCTTGAGATTCGATTTTCACTACAGCTATGTATTTTGCTAGCTGTGCTCCCAGTGCAACCAACCTCTTTTCCATTATTTTCATAAGCCCTAGTATTTGGGGCTTCTGCCCTGCTTCGGTAAGCTTTGCAACTCCTGTGACATCTGGCATCTCAGTCTCACAGGGACCCTGGGCTTTCATGGCAATCTGATCTCTCACCTCTCGTAGTCTTTGTTCTCCGATTCTGGTGCCTGTGCCTGCTGTTTTGCAGCTTGTGTTTGAAGCCATAGCTGCTTACCCTCTGCG
The DNA here is from genome assembly GCF_000455745.1 of Alligator sinensis. NCBI lineage: Eukaryota > Metazoa > Chordata > Crocodylia > Alligatoridae > Alligator > Alligator sinensis. Next base: position 1,446,783 of record NW_005841881.1, on the reverse strand, counting down.
CACATCCCTGCCCCTTTAGCTGAGCCATCTCCTACAAGGGCTTTCAGGAGCTGCACTTGTTCTCCAAGTTGATCCTTTTTTGTCTCCACCCTCTGCAGCTGGGCCTGTAACCTATCACTCTCCTTATTCAGGGCCTCTACTTCCTTCTCAAGGGACAGCTTTCAGTCCTGCAGTGCTTTGTAATTTACCATATAGATTCTCACCTTCTCCATCTCTTTTGAGATCACCTTTCCTTCTTCTTCTGCTTAGGTATAGCTTTCAAACAGTTTGTCCCACAGCTCTTGTGCCAGGTGTTCCGCACATATGCACTTCTGTTGCCAGTCCTCCAACTCCTCCTGCAACCCTTCTATTTGGTCCCCCTGGCTGTGGACTTGTTTCTGTAGGACACCTATAAGGCTTCTTGACACTTCCAACTTTTGTAGCATCTCCTTCTGTTCCCCTGCCTGGGTTGCACAAGCTTCAGGAGACCTTGATGTCCATGCTGCCATCTCCTTCTGCATCCTCTGCAGCTTCTCATCCCACTCCCGGCTCTTCTGGGCTTCATTCGTGATAAGCTGTTCTAATGCATGAGCTCTGTCTGCTTCTGCCACTATCAAGCACCTGATTTCTTTGGAGCCTCCTTCCTTTTTGCCTGCTTGTACCTGCTGCTCTAAAGTGGCAACCCTTGCCTCAGCTTGTTCTCTCTGGGATTGGGTTACCTCTAACTCCCACTCCAACCATGCTGTTTTTTTCCTGCAACTCATCTACTCACAATAGCCAGGTGAATTTATTTTGTCTCAGGTCCTCCACGTTCTCTGCCTCCTTCATAACTAACCTGGCCTTACTCCCTTACTAGTCAGAGCCAAAATGCTCCTCCCCGTACAATCTCTAGCAGTGGTAATTTCCCACTCAGCTTAATCTTCAGAGCTGTGTTACCGCTGCCTTACTATAAATCTCTCTCAATTCCTGTTCTAGCCCGAAGGTTTGTTCCCCTTCTCAGGGACACCGGTTCCTTCCCCGTGCACGGCCAGTTTTCTGGCCAATGCACCAGTTGTCACGGAACAGGGTCCACAGGATGGTCATGATTTTCTAAGGCCCCTTGACCATGCCAATACAGCCCGCTGGGCACCCTCTATTCTCTCCCGCCACAACTGGATGTAAAAATGTAATGTAGGGAGGCTGCCTTCACGTCCCATCAGACATGCTTCTGATGGACTTCCCTCCACCCTGTGGGTCCCCAGCATTATGGGTTATATGTGTGGCTCCAACCACCCCTTTGCCATGCCCCAAGCCTTGCAGATGGTACTGGCGTTGTCTTGCCTAGGCCTCATTATGATTCAGCCCCTTGTCCTTGCTGGGCTCTCCGCAGCCCTGTCTCTGCACCCCTCAGTGCTGGGCTCCCCGCAGCCTTGTCTCTGCGCCCCTCAGTGCTGGGCTCTCCACAGCCCTGTCTCTGCGCCCCTCTCTGGCGCCGAGATCTGTGCACCCCAAATGCTATGCCCCCTCTGGTGCTGGGGTCCCCACACTGCAGTGAGCCCCCAATAAAGCCTCCTCCTTCTCCAAATAGCCTCACCCAAAGCACCGGCGTTATAAAACAACAACCATACATAAGCCCATGGGCTATAACATTAAACAAGATACATAAGGTGTGCTCAGCCCCTTTACATTACCCGGAGCAGAACATAGTCAGGCCTCTTCCCTTCTCTCACTCTAGGAGGGCTTCTTCTCCCTTGGCCGCCAGCAGAGAACTGAACTCCCTCATCCCCATCCTGGGGTTTATATGGGCCCAGAACCCTGCCCCTTCCAGCCAGCTGACCAGGTGCAGGTACAGGCTAATTTCCTCATTAGCTAGCTGCCATGGTGACCTGTACCTGGGCTCCTGTCTGGCTCTTTGGGCTCTCCCCAGGCAGCTTCTGCTATTCCAGGAGCAGACACCTAAGTGCCCTGCAACAGATGCTATAATTTATTCATAGAATCGTAGTGTTAGATGGGACCTCACTGGTCTTCTAGTCTAAGTCCATTCCAATAAAGATGCAAGTACAGGGTTTCCATATACTTTACATCAATAATTTAATGTTATGGTTTTCCAAAATAAAACCTGTGACAACTGTCCTTACCTGGCATGAAATATAACATGCACTATATATCTGCACACACATACAAAGAGGAAATGTTTTTGAGGTGCACTCAATAGGTCTAGTAAAACATGATTCCACTGCAGAATTAAATTGAGGTCATCATCTGAGTTTTAATCCCTATTCCTACTTTCAAACCACTCACAACACCCGCCCCTCCAGAGTAAGGTATGGAGATTTGTTAAGGCCAATTTAGCATGCCAGGCAGGAGTGTGGATTAGAGCTCAGGTTCTGTTTTAATTTGAGCCAAAACCTGCTCCATTGTCAGTGAAGATGCTGGTTAAATCATTTGAGAGTTCATAGTTCTCCAATGTCTTCCCACAATTTCTCACAAAAGACAAACAATTTGTCCTGTAGTTGACACAGCTGAATGGGAGAAAAAAAATTGCCGGAATTTCAACACACAGAATTATGTAATATGCTCCTGACCTGCTGATATAAGATAAAAACAGTAAGGATAAAATGATGCAGGTGGAGCTCTGTTGTGGGAACAGTCCCACTTGAGCTAAGTTAACTCGGGTACTTAGAGTTAGTCATATAGGAGAGACCAAACAACAACTGCGCACCAGAATGAATGCACACCGGAAATCTATCAAAGACAGAAATACCCAATTACCTGTGGGGGCACATTTCTCACAAGAAAACCACTCTCTCTCCAATCTCTCAGTCCTGATCCTCAAAAGAAACTTACAAAACACTTCCCAGAGACGAGCCTATGAACTCCACTTCATCAACCTCCTGGACGCTAAAAATCATGGACTAAATATAGACATTGGATTTATGACACATTATAACCTGCCTGACATCTGACTCCCCAGGTATCTCTCCACTTTCATCCCCCTTCTCTATCTTCCCCTCCCCCCCAGCCTGTCTCTCACTCATTGACTCCTCAGTCTAGATTTTCACTGACTACCTGTCTTGTAAGCATACCAGCCCAGTCACTGGCTTCTTTACATTTCATTCCATCCAGGAAGATCACACACCAACTGCTGAAATTTCCTTAGCCTGACAAAGGGTTTTTGAACCCAAAAGCTTGCTTAATAATTGTTTTCCAACTATTTAAGTTGGTCTAATAAAATATATCAAATTCACCCAAAGAACATTGTCTGCCTATGTCCTTAGACCAACACGGCTACAATCTACACCCCTGTACTAGTCATGTAGCATACCTGGGTAATGAAGTCAAACCTGTCTGAAGCAGCTGAAATGTACTACAAGCTAAACCACCTGTGAAACAACAATATTTTATACAACAAAATGTTACTTTACTTCCTAGACAAACTCCCATAAAAAATAAGAGAAATTATCTTAGAATCTGTCTTTCTTGTTGTGTTTATTCTAATTTGAGGGCTGTTCTTGTAGAATGAAATTCAACCCTGTGTAACAGGCTAGCCCAAAGTTTACTTAAGCCCTCAAATTGTCCTTAAGTGGATTTAATTAAGTGGTGTATAGTTCTTTGTCAGAGCTCTGTATATGATGAATTTCACCTAGAAGGAACATTGATTTAAGGTGGGTATTAAATGGCACTGGAAAGAGCCATAATATCAGCAATCAGTGGGGAGCTCTTTTGGAATAATACACCCATCACAATCAATGCTGACTGCCTAAATAAAATGTCAGCAGCAATTTCTTGTTATTTACAATTGTGTTCTTGTTCATTCTGTCAATACAGGAAAGTACTTGATACACCCACAAACAGCATCACAGCCATTCATTTTTTTGAAACACCTGTCAGGTATAAGATCATTGACATCTAGTGAGTATCATCACTTTAGTCAGAATTCCTTGAATTTACACATGCGTAGCTAGCAGCTGGGGAAGGGTATATGGGTTTATCTAGGAACCTTCCAGGTGACTCATGATCTAAAGATGGTACCATATGTTTGGTGTGGGTCAGTCCACTTTCTTGTGCATAGGTATCCATTTTACAAAATCTGCTTCAACTGGTAACCTTCAATAGAGAGAGCAAGGGCCAAGTGAATTCAGAAAATCAAATCCCCACTCACACCTAGGGCTAAGCCATTAAGGTAGGGGTTTGGTTATTCATAGAATGTAGGCTGGAAGGGTCTTCAGAAGATCCCCGGGTCCGCCCCCCCCTGCAAGCAGGAAAGACAACTGGGGTCAAGTGACCCCAGCAAGGTGAATGTCCAGTCTCCTCTTGAAGATTTCCAGGGTAGGCAATTGTACCACCTCTGGAGGGAGCTTATTCTAGCTGTGCAAGAGCTGGCAGAGACACCCTAGCTGTGAAGAAGTTTTTCCTAATGTGGAGCCTGAAATGGTCTTCCAGGAGTTCATGACCATTGCTCCTGGTGTCCTGGTGAACAGTTGTTCACTGAGCCCTTGGTGCACTTCTCTAGTGTAGCAGTAAGCTACTACCAAGTCCCCTCTCAGTCTTCTATTTTCAGAGCTGAAGAGTCCCAGATCCCTCAGCCTTGCCTTGTATGGCTGGCCATACAAGTCTCTGATCATACGCGTGGCCCTTCTCTGAACTCTCTTGAGCTTTTCCATATCCTTGTTGAAGTGCAGCACCCAGAACTGGATGCAGTACTCCATATGCGGTCACACCAGTGCTGAGTAGAGTGGAAGAATCACTTCCTTGGTTTTGCTGGCGATGCATTGATTGATGCATGCCAGATTATTATTTGCCCTGCTGGCTACAGCATCACACTGCCAGATCATATTCATAGTGTGGTTAATTATTACCCCCAGGTCTTTTTAATTCGTAGCGCCAGCAAGATTGGCATTGCCAAAGCTGTAAGTGTGCAAGGGGTTGTTTGTCCTCAGGTGAAGCACTTTACATTTCTCATTACATTTCTGAATGTTAAACATCATCTGGTTCTGATCTGCCTAACTTGCTAGCATGTCTAGGTCTGTCTGTATCTGCAGCCTATTTTCAAGTGTGATCATGTTTCCCCATAACTTGGTGTCATCTGCAAATTTGGCCAGCGGACTCTTCACTCCCACATCCAAATCATTGATGAAGCTGTTAAAAAGCATTGGACCAAGAACTGACCCCTGAGGGACACCACTGGCCACTTCTTGCCAAGATGACACAGATCTGTTCATTAGAACTCTCTGGGTCCTACCCCATAGCCAGCTTCCTACCCACCTAACTGTCTCGCAGTTAAGCCCGCAATCTTCCAATTTTCTCCTGAGAACATCATGGAATACCAGATCAAAAGCTTTTTGGAAGTCAAAGTATACAATGTCAGTTTCCCATCTCTTATCCAGGTAGTGAGTTACCTGATCAGAAGAAGACATGAGGTTGGTAAGACAAATTGTTCAGAATCCTACCTTCTGCAAGCCTATCGCATATAGACTCCTTGGTGAAATTTTCCAGGATTTTCCCTGGGATAGAAGTTAGGCTAATTGGCATATAGTTACCTGGGTCCTTCCTCTTCCCCTTCTTGAAGATGAACACAAAATTGGCCCTCTTCCAATCCTCAGGCACCTCTCTGGAGCACCATGAGTTTTGGAAGAGCTTTGCCAGAAGTTCCTTGATGACTTCGGCCAGCTCCTTCAGCACCCTTGGATGAAGTTAATCTGGGCCTGCTGATTTATATATTTCTAATTTTTTTAATTGGTCACACATTAGTTCTATGTCAATATTGGAAGACGGGCACTCCTACCCTGCTCCTTCTGTACTCTATCTGGCATGTTTTTCCCCTTGGCCCTGTGAAAGACTGAAGCAAAGTAGTCATTCAGGAGTTCAGTTTTCTCCTGAGTGCCAGTAACCAGCTGTCCTGAGTCGTTGAGCAGTGGCCCCACACTCCCATTTGTTTTCCTCCCATTCCCTACATACCTAAAGAAGGAATTCTTGTTGTCTTTGATCCCCGTTGCTAATTTTAGTTCAGTTGCTGCTTTAGCCCTTCTAATCTGTGCCCTGCAAGTGTGGGCCATTGTAGCACATGTTTCGAGTAAGTGTATATAGAGTTTTCCATGCCATAAGTTGTACCAGCTATGTCACAGGACATAGCTGTCATGTGAAAAAAAACTGGATTGTGAGTCTCACCTGTCATAATTCATAACCATCTGCTTTTTTAGGAAAGAAGGTGAAGGAAAAATAATTGTTCTCTTGAGAAACTGTCGTCCTAATCTGTCCATCCAGTTTTATGAAGATAAAATTCAGAATATGATCCAATTGTTTCTGTTAAAATGGCCTTTAACAGACTCAGATTAAACTGTGGATTAAAACAGACTCAGTCATTGAACTACCTCTGTGACTCCCACAGGGAAACCCAGAACAATCATGATTCTTGGATCCCAGGGTGGTTATATTTAGTACTCAAGCAGAATTTAATAAAGGGATTAAACAGCAGCATGGATGAGATACTGGACTCCAGAAGAGGAAATATATTTAATAAGCTGTAGAGTGGAGTTCAATAGGAAATATGTGCCTTTAATGTTGAGCTAAAATCTACCCCTGATCAGAAATATAACTTTCATAGATCAGAGTAGATGCAAGATAAATTAGCATGGGGAACTATAAGGTGTGTTGTGTTGAACTACCAAAAAAGACATATAAATGCGTTTAAATACAGAAGAAATGTATATAATACATATGATTAAATGCAAACATATTTCTTATGATCCTATTAAATGTGCAGCAACCTGTGAATCTGGGAATTCATTATGTGGTAGACCTCTCTGGTACTGAATTACTGTCCAAGGGTAACCCTTTTTTCTTTTCTTTTTTTTTTTGATAAATGCAGAAAGTCTCTTTTGGGACTGCAGTGAAATAGGTGAAATACCCTAGGCTCTTTCACTTTTGGACATCAGAGATCCAAAATAGGGATATTCTCAAGGATAGAGTCATGAACCCCAGGATCCTGAGCAGATTTCAACTTGAACTCTTACATTTTTCCTCCTTTAGTTCAACTAGATTATGCTTTGTTACTACTTATTCTATGCTTCTGTTCAGTATTGCTTTAATTGTGAGGGTGGTTGCATGCAAGTAGTGACTGAAGTTATTTGTTTATCTATGGCTGGGTGGTTTGTAACAAATGGGTGTCCCAAGGCTGGTCTAATCATTGGCCTTCCCACTTGTCTCAAGGCTAACCACCTCCCTGCCTCACCTACCATGCCTTTGATGAAAGCACACACTTGCTTTGTTCTTCAGGGTGTGTTCCCCTAGCTTTCCCCACCCACAGGGTAGCCCACACGGCTAAGGCTTTCTGGTGCCCTATACTCACCCTTCACTGGGGAGGCACAGGTATGGTATTTCCTGAGGACTATCCTACCACCAGCAGCCCCACCACACCACTCAGCCCCAGGAGAGTTTAGTTTTAGGTTATGCCCCAGGACCAGGAGTCTCTACCATCCCCATAGCTCCTGCTCTTACCTCCAAAATGTTATGTAAGCAGCAGCTCCAGCCAAGTGATGCTCTCTTTCCATCTGTTTGCAGCAAACTGCTGGCTCCACAGCTTACGGCCTGTTCTTAACCAAAACAGCTGGGCCCTGTTCCCAATCAGTCATCATGTGCCTGATTGGGAGTGCAGCCACATGAAGCTGTGCCTTGTCACAGGCTTCATACATGTAATATAAGATCTGAAATTAAAAGGATATTATCCCAAGTTGTTATTTTGCCTACTGAGAAGGACATGTGGAAATCCAACTAACCAATCTGTGATTCCAATCAGGTTATTAGATATCTATGCATCTTTATGCGAATGTATTCACAATTATAGCAAAAAGAGATTGATAATAGGAAGTCAGACTTAAAAAAAATATACAGTCAATATTTTCCAATGTACCTCCTAAAATTAGGTAACTAACACTGTTTTTTTAGGTATTTAAATTAGTGGTATGGTTTTTAAAAGTTCTGAACACTCAAAATCCCAATAAAGTCAAATAGAGATCTAGGTTCTTAGCACCCATCAAAATAAAGCCACTTGGTCAAATAATTTGAAAACAATTTAAATGCCGAAGTTTGAAAGCTTTGTTTGAGGTTTATTAAGCATGTAAGTACTGGATTCTGTTGGTACGTGCAGATGTTACATTTAGATGGACCTAACTAGGGTTAGATTGATCTAAATACCAATCTGTGCAGTCATTCTGGGAAGTTAAATCAGGCAAAAAATGTGGTGGGCTCGATCTAAATTAGCGGAATTTAGATTAGGAAAGGGTTAGCCCAATCTAGTGAATGTCTGCACGTGTTCAGAGCACAGCCCCAGAGATAAGAAAGCTCAGATGCTCACCCTAGCCCTGAGGCTGCTCTATTCCAGCCCCCCATCCCCCTCCAGCCCTGGACAGACAACCACCCCCCACAGACCCGCCCTTCCTGCTGCTCCCCAATCCATTCAAATTCCTCGCAGACCTGCCAACCCCCTATCTGCAGACCTGCTAGCCCCCTTCCCACTCTGATCTCTCAGTCCTCTCCTCCCACCCTGAGTTACTTGCACTGGGTTTGTGGCACAGTTCCCAGAACTAGTAAACATCTACCTGTGCTTCTTCCAATCTATTATCATACAGCTTAAAGCAAGCCATGTGATCATAGACTTAGTGCAGTGAATTTCTGCACAAACTCTTGCATGCTGGCTTACCTTTATAAAAGTCCACTTGTAACTCTTTGGAGAGCCAGGACTTCATTATTTTTAGGATCATTTGCTTTGAAATGTTTACATGCCTTAATTAATTATTAGCATATGTATTATTTCTACAAAATTCACAGCATGAGAGGTGCATGATAGACAAGTAGAAAGACACTACATCTGCTTAGCATCTTAATAATTGAGGACTTTGATTCTGCAAATTGTTTTATGAATGAATGGGTACCTGCACACATAAATTAATTAATTATAGAGGAATCAGTTAGCAACATGTATATTTAAATGTTCTAAAATGTTTTGTAATAATAATAAAAAGACTTTTGTAAATTTTCTCCCTCTTTCTTTCTCTTTTCTCTGACAATCTTTAGTTCCTCTTCTACCTCAGGTCTTTGAAGTCTGGAAAAGAAAAAGTGTCTGGAGCTAGTGACTTGTTTTCTACTTTTCCCATGTTCAGTATTGTCTGAGTTATAAAGTGGTAAAAGTAATTATGTTTCCAGAAAGACAAAATGAGCCAAAATAATAACTGAACCTAAACATCTAAAGAGCCAGGCCCCTTTTCACAGGAGATTCAGTAGCACACACGTACTGGGAATAGTGGGGAGCTACCAAGCGTTTTTGTAGGGGGAGGAAAAGGTGGGCTAGGCTCTTCTATTGAGCAAATACCTCCTCAAACCCAAAGTATGGCCTCAGTAATCCATACCTACCTGCAGGGCTGGACCTTCCTCACCATGGCACAGTGACAATGCTCAAGGTTCTGTGTTCTAATCCTAGTGATGGGAAGGTGCACCACAATTGTTTATAATACACAGAGTGAGCTTTTTATGTTTTTGTTCTTTGAAAATAAACCTAGGAAATGATGTATGGAACACAGACAGAAATGTTTTTAGACTATAAACTTTGTAATTCAAAAGTTAGAAACACTAGATTCCTGATTATTTGTGCAACCATAATTCTCTCCCCTGCTGCCCTGTACATATCATACTACACTCTTTAATTACATGAGTTGAACTATTCTTTCCACAGGATGTCTGCTTCATTTAGTGCACAGGTTAAATGAAGAAAGGGAAAGAAATAAGTTTTCATGGGCAGTCATGAATATTGTTTTTCCTGACTTCCTTGTACTTGAATTTGCAACCTCTGTTTTGTGTATGTAATAGATATACATATGTAAGATATTTATATTGTTACGTAACAACATAGGGCATTTGCCAAAAGAATAAAGGTCAAAGTTTTTGTTATTTTTTTACTCAAGGCAGATTATGTTGAGCCTGATTCTAAGTAAAGTCTATTTAAATTTACAGGGTGAGCTTACATTGCACAAAAATGCATTGTGATTGACATATGACATTTCTCTTGCCCATCTTTATATCCAAAGGAAAATGTGACTTGTTCATGCAGTGTCTTTTGTTTCCCAGCATAAGTTAACTATAAAGACTCCTTCCACCAGAGTCAAATACTTGGAAATTTTACTTGCAATCACTTTAAAATGACATCTTCTCTTTTTAATGGGAAGCAATAGCAGTAGAAATGTTTTTGTTGATTTTTCTGCCTCCAGTCAAATACATCTGGATTTCCATAATCCAGCTGATGATTTAACCATGGAACTTTTTTTTTTCCCCCAGGGAAATGATGTCTTCGTTAATTAGATTAAGCCCTGTTTGCTTCAGTGAAATAACTGTACAAAAAGTTTCTCTTAATCTGGACAACAGAATTGGCATAGGGTAATGACAGTTCTACCACATATTCACTTCTAGTTTACCTTCATGTCTAAAAGGTTTGGGATCAAATAATTTCTAAGCATTTTTTAACATTTTAGATTGACTTTTTTTTTTTTTACCTGGTGAGATTTATAACTTAGTTTGCAGCTATTTAATGGTCACTGTACAATAGAGGAATGTTAGCAAGTTGCATCATTCATCCAAAAAGTGAAACAGAGCACCTGGGAAATAAAAAAGCAAAGGTAAAATGCTTTAGGGCAGCTCTGAAGCACATGTAAGGTAAGCATTTACAGAGCCTGATTTTACAGTGCTTTGCACTTCAGCCAGGAACAAACACTATACTTTTATCTGAATAAGTGATTGGAAACTGGTCTGTACCCATAACAGAAGTTTGGCATGCAAAACCAGTCTACACCCATAATAAAACAGATGTTAAGCACACATAGACTGGTTTTAAAATGATGGACCCCAGTCAAAAAGTTGCTGCCCCCCCAACTCCCCACCACCAAAGGGCAGATGTGTTTCTTTTTGCTACGCATCTAAACTACACAACTTACAGAAAACTGCATAACTTAGATTGATTCCATCTCAGGCTTTTTACATTTCTGACCTAGACTTAGTGTCATCATGTATACCAGTTCCAAGCAGGTGGCAAATGCAGCTTGGGTGCCATTGCTTTACATCCTGTTTGTACAGATGTAAATGACTACCCAAAATGCAAGGTAGTCAAGTGTCAAGTAACTTGGACACCAGGTTGAATAGCACAGCACTTTTACTGTTTGCATGGCCAGGAACAGACATTACATGTTTACTGGTATAAGTGATTGGAAACTGGTCTGTCTGTACCCATAACAGACAGAAGTTCAGCACACAAAACTGGTCTATACCCATGTTAGAACAGAAGTTCAGCATACACAGACTGGTATAAAAATGGCAGAACCCACTCTACACTTTACTTCCTGAGACAAAGCCCCTGATTGAAATATCAATAGAGTCACCTCTTCAGTATCTCAGTAAGTCCAATGTACACTGCATTTTCAGGCTTAGTATAAGACAAAAATAGTCTTTGATTATGGTTCACAGTTATTCATTTAGCTTAAATATAAATATTATGTGAATATAAGACGTGATCAAAAAGGGTGAATTTGCACATTGAGCAAGCATCCTTTTAGAACTAGCCAGTAAAAAATTCTAGACACAGAAGTTTGTATGAAATCCCATACCCTTCTTATGCTGCAGGAAGCCCATTTGGGATACAGAGACCAGAATTCTTCAGAAACAAGGTTCATTGTTTTCATTTAAAACAGCATAAGGTGGTAGTAGTGCTAAGGATACCACTTACCTAGACAGGAGGTCGGGGTCCCAATCCCTTATCAGCATGTGGGGATTCATTTAATAAGTCTGGATACTTTCAGGTTTAGAAAGCCACTGTGTGTGGCTTTTTTAATCACATTTAAGTTTAAGTCCTATTTTAGGTTCCTAAGTCCTTTTTTGATATGGCCCATTGGCATCTAAGCATCTTTGAAAACTAGGCCTTGGGCATGGGGATGAGAGTAACAATGTCTAAATACCTTTAAAAAACTGGTCCCTGGCATGTTACTGCACAGGTATTAATAACTCCCATACTTGTTGCCTATATTTATGCTAGGAAACTGGGAGAGTTTCATTTAATCTGGGGGTGTTTCTGCACTGCAATCTTAAATGGCAGTTTGTGTACAGATAACCCAGTTAGTCTTAATTTGGTTAGCTCAGTATTGAGAGAAGTGAAGCATGGAAACCATGTGAACTTCAAACATCAAGCAAACGCTCAGGGTCCCCAGTGACTTATACGACCTTGGCTGAATAATATGAGTCCAGCTAACTTGATTAGGGCTACCTTGGGTATTTATTAGGCCTGTGTGAAGTGGCTAGTATTCACTTTGGATTTGGATTGGGCTGATTTGGGGGACAGTGATTCAATTTGGTGATTTGAATCACTGTCCCGAATTGATTCGGCCAAATCTAATTTGGAGATTCAGCCACTGCTGAATCAGCCAAATCTCTGAATCAAACAGGCCCCATACCCCACCCACTTTCCCAGCCATGTGAATGGCTTCCCCACATGGCCCTAGAGTCCCAGCTCTTTAAAAGGAAAAAAAAAAGCATTGCACTCACGTCGTGCTGCCAGTTGTGGGGTAGTGATCCCAGCTGCCGCCCACTGCCCTGTGCTGCTTGGGGGATCTGCCACAAGCCCCCATCCTCACCCACTCTCCCAACCCCCACCATGGCTGCCCCACCTGGCCCCAGGGTCCTGGCTCCTCCACGAGCCCCCAGAATCCCCGGTGGCTGCTGCAGCAGCTGGTGAGTGTGGGGATTTTTTTTTTTAAAGAACCATGACCTGGGACTGGGTGGGGCAGCCATGGGGAGAGGGGTGTGGAGAGTGGGTGGGGGATGGGGCTCATGGCAGAGCCCCCCACACAGCACAGGGCAGTGGGGGGCAGTGGGGATTGCCCCCCACCCTGACTGGCAGGAGCCAGTGAGTGAGAGGATTTTTTTTTTTTTAAGCACCAGGATGGTGGGGCCAGGTGGGGCAGCCATTGACGTGGGGGGTGCTCAGGGACTGGGGGAGCAGGCAGGGGATGGAGCCTGGTGGGAGTCCCACAATGGTCCCCTCCCCCCTCCTCTAGCACACCCCCTGCCCCCTACTTACTGGCATGGAGTCCCGGTCTAGCTCCCTGTGGCAGCGAGTGGGGACTGTCCAAATCTCTGAAGTTCTCTGAATCTTTTCTGAATCAATTTGGAGAGCTTCAAATTGATTTAGACCTTTTTATTGGTCTCCTGATTCAATCTGCATTCAGAGATTTGGCTTCCAAATAGAGCCAAATCTTCTCCAAATTGAATCAGTACTTGAAGCTTCACACAGCCCTAGTATTTATGTGTGTGCTGCAATCACATCTCTTCACTGCAAAGTAAATATTGTTTTAATCTCACCTGGAATCAGATAAATTACATTTTTATTATATAGTTCAATGGTTTTTTTTTAATTAGTGAATTTTGTGCATAAGAAAGAAGTATAATGGGAGGATCTGTTGAAGGAAATCAGAGTCAAGAGGACAATGATGTCCAAGAGGTCTGACATCAAGAGAATACCAAAAGCAAGCAAACGTGATCTTACAACACAGAAAAGAGAAAAGAGACTGCAGATCCAAGTGAAAATCTCTCTGTTTCGCTAATATTATTGAAAAAAATGAGTTATACAAGCATGGAGGCTTTCATATGGTCTTCCACAACATTTTTTGCAAACAAACTAAGGAAGCATGGGTTGGATGAATGGACTGTAGGTTGGATAAAAAAAAAACTGGCTGGACAAATTGGAGGATTGAATTAAAAGAAATCTCATGAGATTCAATAAGGACAAGTGCAAAGTCCTGCACATAGGACAGAATAGAATTTGTCTTGCACTTAGGACAGAATCCCTTGCACCCACATAGGCTGGGGACCTACTGGTTAAGCAACAGCTCTGCAGAAAAGGTCCTGGGGGTTACAGTGGATAATAAGCTGAATATGAGCCAGCAGTGTGACCTTGTTGCGAAGAAGACTAGCAGTATACTAGGCTGCATTAGTAGGAGCATAACCAGCAGATTGAGGGAATTTCTTACTCCCTTCATATTTGGCACTGGTGAGGCAATGTCTAGAGTATTCAGTCTAGTTTTTGGTGCTCCATTATAGAAAAGATGATAACAAATTGGAGAGAGGCCAGTGGATGGTGACAAAAATGGTAATTGGGGTCAGGTACATGACTTATGAGGTGAGGCTGAGGTAACTGGGCTTATTTAGAGAAGAGAAGACTGAAGGGGGATTTAATAGGAGCCTTTAACTACCTGAAGGGTGGTTCCAGAAAGGATGGAGCTAGCTGTTCTCAGTCGTGGCAGACAACCGAGCAAAGAGCAATGGTCTCAAGATGCAGCATGGGAAGTTTAGATTAGATATTAGGAAAAACGTTCTCATGAGGAGGGTAGTAAAGCACTGGTACATATTACCCAGAGATCTTGTGAAATGTTACTCAGAGATGTTGAAAGTCCCGGCTAGGGAAAGGTTTCACTGGGGTGATCTAGTTGGGGATGGTCCTGCATTGAGCAGGGGTTTGGATAGATTAGGGTTTATCTGTGGGTATATTTGTGTTTCTAGCAAAACATATCTGCTTGATTGCTGTTGCTGTTGGAGAAAAGAAAAGCATGAGCCTTTCCTATCTTGTAGAAAGAAGAGAAGATACCTATTAATTGTTAAGATGATCCATTTGGCACTTATATTGTGATCTTCTCCTTAAGGCTCTTAGTTTTGGACAGACTGGAGAGAAACACTAGGTTTCTGCCCTAAGAAGTTTATGATCTAAATAGAAGCATCTTTGTTTGCCAGTCTGTACTTATTTTTTCTGTATTTTTTTCTCTCTATGTCCTTCCTATGTGTGGTGAAATAAAAGACCAGTACGTGAATGTCAATGCTTATAAAACACAGTCTTTCAAACCTACCTGCTGGAGAAGATTCAAAATTTGCATCACCAATTTACTTACGTCCTCCCAGTGTTGTATAGCGAAGCTGCCTGTCTCAGTGTATTGAGACCTTGTTTATTGAGGTCTTATTATACGTACAGGATATCCCAGGCTTCAGTATGAGAATCCAAATATATAAATTAAAAATGATAGCTGTACACCTTCAGAAAATTCACTTTCTTTCCTTAGAGAGTCAAGACAGTGTGGGTTCATGTTCTATTTTAAAACAAAAATGAAAGATGACTTGGATAAGTTGGTCCAGCACTGTGAAGTATTAAAGGTCTATATAACTGCTAAGTATTATTAATAACACTCAAATGCCAAGCTAGCCATGCAGAGATCATTGTGTCAGCTGTTACTGCCCTTTCCAGCTTGCTGAAGTCACATAACACCAATAATGACCTCAAAGTTTCAGGATAAGGCAGAGGTAGCAAAGAACCATATGTACAGATTTGGAATTAATGATGATATTGCATCGCACATAGACTTTTTTCATTTGAGGATGATGAAGTGCTTAGAGCACCTTGCTGCACCTCGTTTGGGAAGATCTCCCAGCATCAGAAAAACCCACCATATTGCAAATTCTCAGTGCAGCAAATGGGTGCAGGTGTGCCATGTATGGTTTGTGGCACCTCAAACTACGTTGGGACATGCCCCATAAGTCTATTTTAAAGGAAGCAGACCAATATTAAGACCAACATTCTGCTGTCGCCTTAAGCAGGGCTCCTTTTCTTAATTCTCTTTTGGGAATATTTGATTAGAATCTGAGACAAAAGGCTCCCAAATCATTGGTCATTGGTTCGGAGTCACTTTACAAGGTTCAATCAGGCTTGGAATTGACTCATCATGCCTTTATCTATGCATTTGACCACATGGCTGTTATCATGCTGGGTCACATTTCTGTGGCAAAGCTGCTTTTCTTGCTATGCAGAAGCACTATTAGGTTCTATTAAGTTCATCTTTAGTATAATCAGTATCAGCTTTGAGTTACTTTCTGCTCAGTTTTATCAATTAATATCAGGATATCAGGATAGATGCAATAGCAAAATGCATGAGATTTAGCACCATCTAGCTGAATATATTTTTAGGTAAACTTTAAAACAACTTTTAACTTAGTTTTCTCCACTCTATTTTAATTTCCTTACTCGATTTCTCTGAATTTCTTAAATTCAACCAGAATTTTCTAAGAGTCAAAATATTATGAGAAAGGCTGTTCATGAGACAATACAATCAGTATTTTATAAATGTTACAAGAAAGTTTGTTCAGATTTATCAGACCATAGATTCAAATTTAGACTCTTATCTGAAACCCATAACTGTCTATTTCAAACTTGGCTTGGAGCAATGGTTATGAATGAGAGACTTCCACATTCCTACAGGGGTAACTGGAATTCATTTAAATATAGTCCATAAAAAAATGAAATAAATGAACCTGTCAGTTTTGATGTATTAGTCAGGCCTTGAGCAATTTACCAGTGGCACCTGTAGAAGGTTGTACAGTCTCTTCATTTCTTCTTTAAGGATGACTGGATACAGCTCAGTTTTGTTTAGAAACTTGGCTGATGAAACCAATGTTCTACAAATACTGGTAGTTTCCTCCTTCCATTCTCTCATAAAATCTTTAGGTTGAAAGGGTCATCTAGACAACCCTTTTGCATGAATACAGGAATGCTACTCCTAAATCATTTCTCTTCAGCCTTCTTCTGAAAATCTCCAGTGAAGGAGATTCCACTCCCTTATGGTTTTAACAGTAAGGAAGTTTTTTCTTGGCGCCTAATTTAATATGCTTTACTGCAATTTACATCCATTGCTTCACATCCTGCCTTCTGCAGTGTGGGAGGACAGATGTTCTCTGTCCTCTTGTGACAGTCTTACATATTTGAAAACTATTACTACACACAATTGCCTTTTCTCCAAGGTAAACATGTCTAGTTCTCTTAACCTCTCCCCATGCAACTTTGCTTTCTATCTCCTTTATCATTTTTCTTGCCCACCCCTGGACCCTCTCCAGCTGTTGCACATTCTTAAAATATTTCCAAAGTACTCTAGTTAAGGCGTAACCAGTGTCAGGTAGATTGGAGTGATTGCCTCCTGTGTCTTACATTTAATACTTCTGTTGAGACAGCCTATAATTCTGTGATACACAAAAATACCTAGATCCTTCTCAAGAATGCTATCAACCAGGCAGTTACTTGCCATTCTATATTTGTGCTTTTGATTATACTTTTTTTGGTGTAGCACCATAACATTTATCAGCATTGAATTTCATCCTATCTCTAGCCAGCTTTCCAATATATCAAGATCCTTCTGATTCTACTTTTGTCTTCCAAAGTGTTTGCAATCCTTTCTAGTCTTATGTCATTTGAAAACTTGATCATAAGGCTCTCTATTCTGGCATCTAAATCAGTAAATAACATGTTAAATAGTACCAGAACAAGGGCAGGCCTCTGTGGAAACCCACTTGAAACCTCCTGCCATTAAGACATTGATCTGTTTATAATTACCCTTTGCTTACCATTATTGAGCCAATTATCTACCTTATAGTAATTGTATCTAGCCACAATGATTCTCTTTGAATCAATAGCTTTGATTGCACTGGCACAGTATTATTTACCAAATATGATGTTAGAAATATAATGTATTATATAACAAATGTGTGCACTATATATCAAAATGTCATGGTGACTGTCACAACCCAAAGGGTGTGATTTTTGTTTTTGTGTGTGCTTCGGCACTGCTAAATTGTCCCCGCTAAATTGCAGCTTCCTTGCATGATGGAGTTTTCTGCTGCAGAGGAGAACCCCGGTGCAAGGGAGAATTTCCCGCCAATTTGAAGCTTTCTTTGCAAGGTGCATTTCTTTGCTGCAGAGAAGAAGTGCTCGTTGCAAAGAGTTCCCGCCATTTGTATGCTAATTTGAGTCCCATTATTGGCCAGTTCTAAATTATTCACACGTGGCGGCTAGTGATTGGCTTGCTAGCCGTATAAGAGGCTTGAGTGGTTTCCGCCCAAGTTGGAGGACTCCACGAACAAGGGAGGAGGAGACTTCACGCTGTGTGAAGATCTCTAAGTGCTGCAGATCCTTACGGACCCAGTGCATTTAAAACAGGCAACAGAGGTCTGATCAACCTCTAGCCTCTCCCCGTCGCCGAGCGCAACCCAGACGTATCCCTTCCCACGCGCAAAAGAACTGGACCCACGGAGCGTAGCAAACTTCGTGTGAATGATTGAGCAGAAGGACCCACGGAGCCTAGCAAACTTCGTGAGAGTTATTCAGAGCTCTTCCGGATGAGTACTTTCTTCAGCTGACACGACGGGTTCACGTGTTCAGAGCCTTCAGCCGGATTGGGCTAGAGTTCACGAGGCTTGAGTGGTTTCCGCCCAAGTTGGAGGACTCCACGAACAAGGGAGGAGGAGACTTCACGCTGTCTGCTTCTCTTCTTTCCTGTCTGTAACCGCAACTTAATCAAGCTTTCCAGCCTACACCACTGCCATCTCAGTGTAAGTAAATAATCTTTTAAACTACCGCTACGCGTCTGTGCCTAATTCCAGCTCGACGGCCTTCCCTCTCCGCCCCCGCGTGCCCGGGCTGCTGGCCACAGCCCGCGTGCAGCGCGAAAAAGGGCTCGGGTCGCTCCCGGCCCGCACAGTGACAACAACTGACTTAGTTCTGAGACCCTTCTTCTTCTCCAAAAACACAGGTCCTTGCAGATTAGGTGTAGAATAATCCTCCTTATCTGTAAATGCAGGGTTCAGAGGCATTTAAACTTGCACAGTAGTCAGCAGCCATTTTAGAAAGTTCCTTGTTACACAGCAGCAAAGCAACACCTAGTATTTTGTTGCTGCTAAGTGGCTTATCAGAAAGTGACCTGTAGAGCATCTGTATGGAATCTCAGCACTGCAAGCTTAACATAAAAACTTATGTAAAATTGATAGCCACACGACTGTATAGTTGGCCCGTGTATTATACGGGATAGGCTGTGATTGACAGATTAGATATTTATATCTTATATGCAGCTGCAGACCTATCATTCTGACTGACTTTGGGCCATAGCAGGTAGGTGTCATTTGCACCTGCTCAAGTGTAAACAGGGCTGTCTTTGAGGCAAGCTAATAGCCCCCAAATTAATCAGTTTAGGAAGGAATGTAGGGAGCATAAAGTATCTGTCTTACTTGAATTACAAATAGACCAGCTGCATCAAGGGGACCCTTTGTTGTGCCAGGCAAGAAATATATTTAAAGCAGGAACTTGGTCCCTCACGCCTGTGTTCCACGAGGACTGTTTGTTCTGAACATAACTTGGATTGGATCTAGAACCTGGAGAGATTAGGGTAGCTCTCACTCTCTCAAACCTACATATGATCCGATCAAAACTGGGACAAAAGTAACAGCTCACTTGCACTGCTTGTGCATTAAATTTTGAATATTACATTCTAGTGTGTCTGATGAAAACCAAAGGACTGCAACCTGATCACTCTGCTAAAAACAAAGTGAAACCTTCAAAATGCCCAGCTAGAGATAAGCTCTAAGAATGTCCAGATGTTCCTTTTTCAATAAATTACAAGCGTGAGAACCCTTTTGCTTGAGTCATTGCAAAAGGCAGGTACATTTGGAGTAAAAAACCCTTCTTCTAGATAAAAAAAACAAACAACAAAACAAAATTTGTTACTAGAAGTGTGAACTAAACAGAAGAGAATTCCAGCCACGTCTATTAGCAGATAAGAAACTATTAGGCACTGTCATTGTTATTAATTTAACAGTTCTCAAACTTCAGAAAATGAGACATGATATAGGTTTTCCTTTTCTTTCCTTTTATTCTTATACCTGCAAATCTCACTCTGATAA
This sequence comes from Alligator sinensis, assembly GCF_000455745.1. NCBI lineage: Eukaryota > Metazoa > Chordata > Crocodylia > Alligatoridae > Alligator > Alligator sinensis. The sequence continues at coordinate 1,427,031 of NW_005841881.1, read as the reverse complement.
AGAAAGAGGGTGTCAGGGAAAGGAAATACTCTGGTACACTACTTTTGGTATCTTAATTAATCGGCCAAGCAATTAAAACTGGGAGATCACTTTATCAATATAGGTACCCCAATGATGACAAAAATATGAGGTCTAAGCTATAACCAGACTAGGTCTCTGATGTAATTGCTATTCTAATAGGCAAAGCTTGTTTAAAGATAGAAGTATGCTCCTTGCTGTTTGAAGACTGGATGTGACAAGAATAAAAAATAAAATAAGAAATCTGTAAAATCCACCAAAAGTGGCAGATGGTTTGGGAATGAGCTAGAATCTTGCTTGGGGAGAAACTCTCTAAGCAAGTCTGGAGAGTTTCCTCCTCATGCTGCTGGTAACTTTCATTTCAAGAGTTAGCATTATTTCTATCCTTGCTGATGTGCAGAACTTGCTCTGGGTCATTCATTTTCCTTTTTCGAAGTGATCTCATTTGATCTTACAAATTAAGCAGAAGCAAGCCCAGACAATGTGTGGTCATGTCAGAGAGCACTATTTTCCTACAATGGCCAATTTGATTCCAATATTGTCTATTTCCCACCAGTATCAAAGGAAAGTTATTTTGGAAAGTTTAGATAGTTAAAAGAATATATTGGAAACCATTTTATATTGATTCTTGAAACATGGCTATTTAAAGCCTATTGCTAGTATAACCTTTTAAGAATATTTTCAGTGTGAAAGATTGGGGAACATGTAACTTACAGTGTATTTTTAGTAGCATTTGTGCATCATCAGTTTCATTGTTTGTTACCCACCCACTGTACAGTCTCATGAGCTATCATTATGATACCATTTTCATGAACTGCTTTAAGGGAGCTTACATGCAAGTTTTTTTTCCCCCCAGTTTCTGCTGGATGATGCTTAAATGTTATTGCAGCAACAAAGACAAAACCAAACAGGAAACAGGCAGGTGTGTGCATTGAACTGAACAGGAAGCAAAAGTGCAATTCGGCATCACCATATTTATTAAGGTCCTTGAGAATCACTATCATAAAAGCTTGCCAACTTCAAATCTTTAAACAATGATGAAATTAGCTAAAGAATAATGAGATTTAAAAACCTATTAAATTGGATTAATTTCATTTTTGGTGTTACAGAATTTAAGAATTAGATTTATTTTTTTTATCCGGAGAACATGGGAAGCTAGCAACTTCAAAAATTGAAAGAAAAGGGGGAAGAGAGAGAGAAAGAAAGATCGTCAGATATAATGACTTTATTTTAATACCTGGAACCGTAAGAATTTCCAACTGCAGACTTTTAAAAATGTTAGGGTAGGAGAGAGACCTTTGCTGCTTTTGTAAGCCTATAATAGGTACTTTTAGATATAGACGTATCTACCATATTTCTGTCTTTTTGGAAGATGCTAAGGATTTATATATTTGCAATTTTGCCTCAGAACACCAGTCATGAATTAAGCCCCTGTGTGTGCTGGCCTCATATAAAGTTATAAATGCATATAAAAGATGAGCTGTACCTAAATAGCTTCCAATCTAAACGTTCCAATGCAAAGTTAAATAACATATGTTACCTGAATATGTCCAGTATATTGCTGTGAACTGGCATCAAACTTCCACTTGTAAAAGCTCCTTTTATGATTCCTTTTGATAGATACTGAATGATAATACCTAGGTACACACAATGTATGTCTTGAAATGATATGTAGGCTATTCTAAAATGGAGAAAAAATCAAACTATACACATTTTTTGTGTGTTTTGCCTACTTTCCCTTAGGGTTTATTTCAGGCTTTTATTGCTACTGCTTTGAACATGCATCTCACAATGCAACTCACTATACCAGAAACCTAAAATTAATCAATGATCTATATCAGCACAACACTGTGAAGAGAATTAATGATTTATATTCCATTTGGTGATTGCTTTTCAATGCAACAATTTGCCAATTTTCCAAAGCACTTTTTTTCCACTCTGGAGATCAGAGACAATTAAACTGGACTTCCTGATATTCTTGTAGTTATAATGGAAATACAGAGTGAGACTTTATAGACTACCTTGTTCGGGGTGAAGACCTTCCCTGACTTCTGCCTGATTTCAGACTAACATGGCTAGCTACCTGTCTTTATAATTGTAATAATGCTCTTCCCTTTTCTTCCCTTCACTTCTCTTCTTCTTTAATAAAGGCCCTATTTGCAACCTTGGTTTCCATAAAATATTAACAGAGGTATGTTTCATTACATTTAGGAAAGGACTCCCCAAACATTTAACCAATGTTAGGTTATTCTTTTCCTTTCTGGACAAGTTCATTATTCAGTGTCATTACTCTCACAAACCCAACATGTGGGCTACTGGAGCTTTATTCCTTCTTTCTCCTGCTTAAGTGTGCTTTTGGTCTGTTCTTCCTAAGCCAAAAAACAGAAGCATTGAAAATCTTTCAGGAAATCCTGTTCTAGTGAGGTTTGGAGTCTCCTCATACTCCAGACCTAAGAGCTTTGAATAACCTTCTGATCAAATCCAAAGTTAGAATACTTTGAAGTCCATCCATGGTAGTACCAAGGTTGCTGCTCGGTGTATAATACTATATTTTAATTTTGACTGGAAGATAGAATAGATTTTGAACCTCATACACTAAGTAAATCAGAGATGCATAAGCTTTTATGAGAAACAGCTTGCTTCATCAGAGGCTATGAAGGGATTATAGGAAGCTGAGATTCTAAATGAAATACAGTGTTTAGAATACAAAGAGTAGAGAAGTAGGAGGAGAAGAAGCAAACACTGCTGAGAAAAGCAAGGTAGGTAGAAGAGAGGTTAAAAAGCAAAGTAGTTACCTACTGAGGGACATACAGATTAGAAAGGCTAATCTAGGCAATAGGATAAGAAACCATAGTCTTGGTTTGGACCAGTGTTTCCCAACCAGTGTGCCACAGCACAATGGTGCACTAGCAGAAATGAACAGGTGTGCTGTGGAATTTTGCTGTGGTAATGAGCTATAATGAGCTCATAAGTATGGGGATGGGGAATGCCTTAAAAGTTGTGGAAAATTTTGTTTAATGTAAGTGTGTCTCGGGCTGGAAAAGGTTGGGATACACTGGAGACCATACAGAACACAATCCAGTAGATGGATGATCTACTACTCTGCAATTTTTTCCACTCAAGTTTGTTTTCGAAGTATTGTTCCCTAAGAACTGCCACAGTGCTACAGTGCACACAAGACATTGGTAGAGGAGCAGATGAATGAATGTTGGATGTTATACTCCATGTTATTTGGTTCAGTTGCTGAGGGGGTATAACTGGCATCTAGGTCCATTGCAAGGCTTGGTGTGTTGGTTAGAATGGGAGTTAAGTAGCCCGTTACTACAGAGATGCTGTTTGAGGTTAGGGGACTGCCTGTAAGCCAGGACCTTGAGATGGTCATCATTTTTCCAGGAGGAGTTGTAGGTCATTAATGATGTGCCTAAAGCAGGAGTTGACAAACTGTAGTCCATAGACCCATTTGATCTGGCCATGGACATGAGGCTGCAATGGCATTTGGAAATGGAGGCTTCATCAGCAGGTCCTTGTCCCCATCTCTGCAGGGAGAAATACCAAATGCAGGTGCTCTCACTCTGCTGCAATTGGGGTACAGTCTGTCTGCCCACCTCTGACCTGATTTGGGTCAATCCAGCCCACTGCTTTAAAAGGTTGTCGACTGCTAGTGTATGGTGTTTAAGTCAGGGGATGTAGGTGACAACCAATGGGATTCTGTTGTCCTTGTCCTGGGGTTTGTCTTATAGCAGTTCAGAGCAGGGTCTGAGTCTGGCTCTGTTGATTTGAGTGGCAGTGGCTTTAGGGTTATATTGTTATGTGTAGGAACCTTGGTCTTAATATGTGCATCCTGGTGAAAGGAGCTATGGCTGCAGTGTAGAAGATGGCCACTCAGTTTTTCTTCCTTAAACTCATCAGCCTGGATAGATAGTGGCATAACTCCAACTCTATTAAAATATTGCCTGTAAAATAAACCTTGCTCTGTAGCATATTCAGTGGTATAATATAACTTTTTTTAGGTATTAATAAAGGTATATTTGTGAACTGGCACTCAAATAAATTAACAATAGAAAATGTGTGTGTGTGTATATATATATGAGGATTAGTTTTACTTAGTGAGCAGACTAAGTAATCATTATATTTTGCCATTTGGTACTCTGAGTGTGCAAATGCTTAACACTTCATCTTTTTATCAAGAAGGATGAATGTTGACTAGACAATGCAAGTTTTTTCCCCACTTGAAGAATATTTGTATACATCTACCAGAGTTCAAAACTTAAACAGACAGCTTAGACCTTTTACTGAGATCCAGAATCTTCTCCCATCAGACATTAGAGACTTTCAAAGTACAAGAGTAGATTTTTATTAATCAGACCCCAGCAAATGTTCACTCATTTAACCCTTCATTAGACCAGTACATTTAAATTCAACTGCAATCTTTTAGTGTCTTGCTTGAGGAAGTTTGATCAGTGAAATAAAGCACACACAGATCAGACATAATGCTGGCTGAAATGAACAGGGCTGCTTCTGCAATATTGTGCATAGCACTTGGCATGGAAATGAAAGAGAATTACAGTAGTCCTAGTATGGCTGCTAGCACTGCTTTTCCCCTTAATTAATTATACACACTCTATGATTCTTTAGGGAAGTGCGTGAAGGTCTTAAGACAGATTAGTGGGGCTCTTAAATGTCCCTGAAAATGTTCCATTTTGAATCACAGGAGACTACTTGAGTTCTACAGTACTTCTATATTAATTCTGAGATGCTTAATTCTGAATCTGAGTTTTTTATCTAACACTACAAGCACATGCTTTTCAATGACTCATTTCATGACTCATATGTGCACCAATTCCCCACACATCAACAAATAAAATGGCTAAATTTGGGCTGTTTCCTTTACGTGTGTGGCAGGCTGGCTAGTGCACTCACCTGCATTCCGACTTATTGGTTTGAGCCTGAATGACTCAGGCCAATTGGTGGGGGTATTTCCCTTCCCCACCAATCAGGACGAGGCAGGAAGCAGACTTGCTGACCCAGGGGTGAGGTGAAGAGGACCTGAGAGGGAAATAATTCCTCAGGCTTTCCCAGGTCCGTTTTCAGTCTGAGGGCAGAGCCTCCAGAAAGGATAAAAGCCCGTGTGCCCAGCATGTGCTCAGCTTTGATTCAGGATGATGAAGAAGGGCTGCAGAAGAGCTGGTGGAGCTGACCAGTGGGGCAGAGCAGTTGACCCAGGAGTTCCCTGAAGATGCATCTGCTGAGTGGGAAACAGCAAGCGGCTGCATTCCAGCCCCACTGTGGTAGGAGCCACGCCATTGGTGCATGGATCAGTGCATGGAAGGTCGGGAGGAAGCTGAGGGATCCCTGCAACTCCACGAGGCAGTGCAGGTTCCCATCCCTGTGAGAGGCAGGAGCCCTTTGGTCTATAGAGTAGTACATGAGCCTGGATGGAGCTGAAGGGACCCCATGGCTGCACAAAGCAGCATGGGTCCCCATCCTTGCATGAGGCAGGAGCCCCTAGGTGCACAAACTGGTGCATGGAACCCGAGAGGGCTGACAGGCCAGGTAGCTGTACAAGGCAGCTCAGGATTTCCTACAGCAAGTGACAGCAGAACAGAGCAACCATCCCACCAAGGGGGAAGCCCTGTAGCCAATCCACAGAGAGAGAGATGAGCCAAGCCCACCAGAACTGTTGGGAGTTGGGAGATACCTGAAAAGGGTATTGCAGTCCCAAGGAGGGGATGAGATGAGGATTTCCACAGGGAAGGAGGGGCCCTCCCCTTTTGGTGATTGAGGGGAAGCCCCATGACAAGGAGGCCAGGAGGAGGATGACCCCTTTGTGGCAGAGGGAGTTAAGGGCCCCTGTTTGTTGGAGGTAGCTTCCAGGTCACTGGGCAATGCTAGTCATGTGGCCTAGAGGAGGGAGATAGTGTGTCTATATGGTAACCTGCTCTTTTCGCCTGGTATCACTCCTTCTTTTGGGCACAATCGCTGTACCATTATTGTTGTCCTTTGTCCCTGCTGCCTGCGGAGGTTTCGGGATTGAGAGTATGGTCGGGGGTAGAAAGGTAAGAAAGATTTATTGACCTAACAAAAACACAACTACGCGTAGTAACAAAACAAACAATGACAGACAAAAGCAATTTGCGTCGGCAACTTATCGGCAGTTCCCTCTGATGCCTGAACACAGCAAGCTTCCTTTCCTCAAAGTTCAGCGAAGTCAGGTTTCCCCGAATGACACAGGCAGCTAACAAGTCTTTCCACATTTTTGCTTGCGGAGTCTTGGGCCAGCCTTTCCCGGCTTTTTCCAACAATTCGGGGGGGTCAGGGGTTTATCTTTCACTGAGGTCACTGCCATGGCCTTGGCAGTTTTCATCGGCTTGGTAAGCCTTGGCTTCTGCAAAATGGGTAGAAGCTGCACTAATTGCTGGATCACATCTCTTACCGGGTGATTCACCGCCTCTGGCTCCAAGGCCAATAAGGCCGAGGTGCGCTGTGTTGGTGGTTGCCAGCAAAACTTCCTCCACAGCAGTGCTGTCATGACTTCTGCATCTGGCGTGTGAGTCCAAACTGCTGTACGAATTATTTCAGTTAGTGATAATTGATACAAGTAGCCGAGAGCCTCTTTTAAATTGGCCCATTCCCAAGAGGCAGGGCTTAGGTCTTCTTCCATATTACCATAGCTGGCTGCAGTGGCTTGGGGCGCAGCAGAAAACAAAGTAACATTGTCATCACTTCTTGCAAACTGATTTAACTGGAGCACAGGGCACAGAACTATTTGGGCTGCTTCAGCTCTATTCACTGAAATTGCAAGTGCCCCTTCACTTTACATTTGAACTAGCCAGTCTATTACTGGTTCTCCTGACTTCAATTCATGCTGCTTTTGAATATTTTTAATCTTTGCACAGGTAAAGGAATGCAGCTGTGTTTGGGGATTCTCTCCTTGCAGCCTTGAATGAGTTATCACCATGGGAAAAACTTGGCTGAGTTTCTTCTTCAGGGTGGGGAAGGCCTGCCTAGGTTCCTCCCTCTGGGCAGGAACATATGGGGGTGTTTCAGCACCAGGCTCATCATAAGTCTCCTCCTCTCCATCAATCTCTTCCCTCTGATCTTCCCAGAGCTTAACTTTTGGTTTATCTCTATACAGACACTTGTGGGAGGATCGCTTCATAGCCTGAGCTAACTGCACTTTCTTTTGGAGGGGAGCAGGTACGCGTGGGACCATAATTTTTACATTCTTCTGTTTTAATGTTTCCAAGCAGCTCTGTGTAGCTCACACTGTCTTGCACGCCACACTGTTGGAATTTCTCACATCTTTTAACTCCTTACTCAGCTGGGTGACTTCTTCCCGAAGCTGGGCATTCTCTTAGGCCCCTAACCGCAGGCATGTTGCCAGCAGCCACGACAGGCACCCCTTCTCAGGCTTACCCTGGGCAGCAGTAGCAAACCTAGCCCAATGATCAGATACAGTTCCCGGGTCACTCCAGGCAGGTCTCAACCTGTCCTTATCCCACCGAGGATACTCCATCCCTGTCACCTCCTTAAGCAAAGCTACTAACAGGGCCCATGCAACTCCCTCCATTCCAACCTTTCTCTCCAGACCAGAACCTCTCAATCTTGTTCATGATGCCAATTTATGTCCCAGCTGCCTGCGGAGGGTTCGGGATTGAGAGTGTGGTCGGGGGTAGAAAGGTAAGAAAGATTTATTGACCTAACAAAAACACAACTACGCGTAGTAACAAAACAAACAATGACAGACAAAAGAATTTGTGTCGGCAACTTATCTGCAGTCCCCTCTGATGCCTGATATACAGCAAGCTTCCTTTCCTCAAAGTTCAGTGAAGTCAGGCGTCCCCAAATGACACTGTCCAAAGGGGTACCATGAAGGACCCTGGGATGCAGTTCTTGGGCTCTTCAAGGTCCACGGGCCCACTGATCCAGGCAACAGCTACTAATTCTTTTACAGAGCTGTCTCTTCCTTCTGAATGGTTTCCAAATATTCCAGCTCATTTATAGCTTCTGAATGATACTGATAATGAACGACCACTCAGATTCCTTTTACTTCAACTGTCCTTAGACTGACCAATTAGCAGTACTAGCCTTGCATTCCTTTGATTAAGTAATTTTGACTGCACCACAGGGCCTTACTACTTCTAAGCTTTGCTAAATTACTAGGCCATACTTTATACAAGGCCTCACTACATCCTAAACTTTAATTAGGCTTTTAGCAACAACATATAGCTTAATATCTAAACAAATACAGAAAAAACACTTGATATAATCTTCATAAAACCTTCAGCAAGCACCTTTATCACACAGACACACTTTTCAGCTGTCACAGTCCCTGTTCCTTATGGTGTTGGGACCTTTGCTGTAAACTTGCATACTTATGTTGTGTTATGAGATGATTATGAGCTGCCTTATGAACAGGCTAGTGATTCAGTTGCTTAAGGGCCTGCTACAGTATCCCTTACTCAGTATTTGCTTTCATTGTATTCGTTATCTTTATGTATTGAATCCTATTAATGTAATCTCACTTATGTATGTTTAGACTAGAGATTTATCCCTGGCGGGTTTCATCTGCTGACCTACTGTTTAACCTGTGTTTTACTGTCAGTTGCCCCTTGCCTGCCACCTGGAGATCCTACTGAGGGTAAGGGCTGTACACTGAGGCAGTCACTCTCCCACAGCACACTCACACCCGCTAACATCCCTTCAATAGAAGAGGAGGTACTAGCCGCATGCCACCCAGGCTACACATGCGTAAATATTCAAAAACCCATAAAACTCTTTTTTTGCTTTTTTAAAATTACTTGCCTGTGGTACTATGAGGCTTACCTATTAATAAAAGAACCAAATTTGCAGTCCCCCATAAGTTCAGAAAGATACTTGACCCCAAACAAAAAGGGAAATTGATCTGTTGCACTTGGAAGTGTATGTCAGTCGAAGTGAGAATGCTGAAACAAAAGTACTACAATCTTATCAAAATGAAGTTGTTTGACCTTATTGTTAGAAACACTTAAGTAGTTTTTCATTAAAAATGACAAAATCAATACATTCTTGAAAAATGTTTTAATTTTACTGAGTCAGCATTTTCTGAAAAACTCAGAATGTTTTCATTTACTTCTAAATAATACTTATAAAACCTCATCAATGTGTGTCTAGTATCTGACAAAAGCTCATCCTCTCTGAATTGGTTAGTCTCTAAGGGCATTTTTACACATGTATGCATCACAGCACTGGTGAGAAAATGGTGGCAGTGCGCTTTTGAACTTAAATCCCTCAGAGGTGCTTTAGTTCAAAAGTGCACCACTGCCATTTTCTGCATGCTGACATGCATTTCACTGCTTTTGCAACTGTATGCAGCACAGTGCAGTTCACCTCAGCTCGCATGTGGAGCAGACTCAATTAATCAAGTCTGCTCCGAAGTGGCAGATCTGTGGCACGACACTGGAAAAAAAAATGTGTACAAATACCCTAAAGTGCCACTCTGCCCTACATCCTGCTTGACTTCAGACTAACCCAGGTAATTGCTTCAACAATTGTCTAGCCACAATACTGTCCCCTAACAAATTCAGCCCAAATAATTACAATTTTTTTTATGACAATAAATTGCCCTCCAATAGGTGTGCCTACACGTGCACTTATGCAGGCTTAAATTTAATGTGCAGTAAGCGGGAATAGGCTGGCATCTACATGTGAAGGCATTAAAGTGCATTAACGCTGTGTGTGGACTGACTTGGAACTAAAGTTAGTCCCAAGTCAGTCCACACACACAGTGCTATTGCGTAGTAAGACATCTATACATGAATTACTGTGCAGTAACTAATTGGGCATAAATTTGATACCTGCATGATGCTGCCATATTTTCTGTGCAGTATGGGTGTGCACATGTAGACACATGCCTGTACTGCACAGTAATTTTGGTTACGGTGCAGTAAATGGGCATGTGTAGATCACCCATGCTCAATAGAGAATGTATTACAATCTATAAAGTAGATTTTAAAAAGATCTTTGTAGAAAATGTGTGCGATAAATTATATCCCACAAGTGAGGAATTAAAAAGCAGTATATTTGTGTTTCTCATTCTCTGCTCATTTCTCTGTTCATGGGAAAGAACCCAGGTGATTTTACTTAGTATTAAATGTGATGTCACACTTTATTTAAGAAAGCGTAAGATGCATGATGCTTTAATCTTGCTTGGAAGATGAAGAAAACTACAGGTATGTCAGCTGTGTAATTGCCATGTACATATCTAAGGTCCACATTTCAGTGTATTTAATAAATTATGTAATGGTTATGACTTGTTTTCTGTTTATAAAGCCTTTCTGCAGACTCATGATCACTGTTGCAGAGGACACACACACATGCACTGTGCTTTCTCTTGGAAAATGGTTTTATTCTTCTGTGTTGAAGCTGTCTTAACCTGAAGCAATGGACAGAACATGATGTACCTGATGTTTTCTAAAACATTTATTTTTTCATGTACACTCTGTTAAGATTGTGTGTAACCCAGTGGTTTACGTGTTTCCTGATGTGCAAATCCAGAGAGGAATTGTTAAATTCCCTGGCTATACAGCCTCAGCTCCACAATCCCACTGAAGAGTTGTTCACTTTGTGTGTATGCCCACTCATATAGACTATGCAAGGTCATTTCTGAAATTCTTCCTCGTGTGATAGCTCCATTAACTGTACATGGTCTCCATAGTCTCGCCACAATACACAAACTGAAACAGTTAGTTTACCTGCTGCTTCCTATATCATTCTGCTATCAAAAATTGAATAAAAAAGTTGTATTTCACCTTCTCTTTTTCCAGTTTGGAAATAAAGTGCACAAAACATAATCATATTCACTTTCTAATCACTTCTTTGGGTTTTGGATTAGCCCTAATTGTTTTAGTCAGCAGTTAGGTAATAAGCTCAGTGAATTTTTCTCTCTTTCTGAAGATTATAGGATCCAAAAGGTCACAAGTTTCATTTTTTACTTTTAAAATGCATGATTTTCCCCTGTTCTACTCACCTTGTTGTTGAGCAATAAAGTAGTCTCCAGCTGTATCCAGTAAAGAAATAGCCTTAAAAGGAATAATATGTGGTGTCTGTTTCTTTAGGAAATGCTGAACAAATTTTAAATAATGCAGCATTATTAAAGTGGCATCTACTCAAGAAGGTGTATTTCACAGAACTGGATAACAAGGTTACACACGGCTGTGGAGGCTGGCATTTTGATATTTACCATCTGTAGAATGGTGCTTCGTGTGTATCATGTATTTATTGTGCTGGAAATGAACATTAACAATAAACTTTTATTTTTATGGCTGACTGAGAAATACTAAATCCTTCTCATTTTTCTTGTTCCTTTCCTTAATAGAATACCTGCATTACTTTTACTTAAATTCAAGTAACGGAGAAAATAAAGCTCATGTGAACGAGTGTTTACGGTTAAAAAAGACAAAGAAACAAGTTGCATTGTGAATGGACAAAAACGTGTAGGGGATTGAATTTAGTCCCAGTGAAGTCCATGGCAAAAGTCATGCTTTCTACAATGTTTTGGGTAAGTTCTTAGTTCTAGAAAAGTCAATGGGAAAACAAGTGTTGGAAACTGTGAATCTAAGTTTTCTTTGGTGATAGTTTGTGCAAATCACGGTTTTTATCAAACACTAACAAAGAGCAGATTACAAAACAACACTAGTGTCAATTGGGAATCTCAGAAGGCTTGATGAACCTTCAGCTGTCTTTTAAAAGCCACCCCTGTTATGACTCTTGAATAAATTAGATAAGTAAGGATATCTATGCATATCTACCTATAATCACATTTCTATATATACATGAATGTTTATCCCTTTCCCAGGAACCCATCGTCTGTCACTGGTTTTAAAAAAGAAAAAAATAACTTAAATGAAGAAACTCCCTTTTCATGTATGTACAATAATAACACATGCTGAAGCCTGATCTTGCTTGAGACTACTATCATAGTATACATATGCTATATGTTGAGCCTCTCTGGGAACGTGCAGTTCTGCTTCCTTTCGTCTCTGACAACGTAGCAAAACCTAATTGGCCTGCAAAAAGAATAAAGGAAAGAGGAGATAATACACTAATTTCATGTGTAAGAAACCATACTTGCATTTTCTAGGACATAAAGTACATGCTACTGATTGTATTAATGTGAAACATCCTAAGTTTGGGAAATAACTCACTACATTTCACGAACTGTTACAAGAAAGCAGTGTCTAAACTGGGATGAACATAGGATGCTTAATGTCATTCTAGATTATTTTTCCCCTTTATGAATTTTTCTAGAATTCAAATTTGCAGAATCATTTGGAGGTATGGAAAGATGCTTCATATACTATAGCTATTTGTTACTATAAATATGTGTAGTTATTTATACAAGCGTATGTTGTTTGTTAAAGGCTATCAGCATGTTAATATAGTGAAGGCTGTGAGATTCAAGGCCCCGGGTATCTCAGTCTTCACTGAAAGCATGGTCTATGATTATTAAGTCTTCTGGTTCATTCAGGAAGTAAGAATCAGCTCTTGAGGACAATACATTAAATACACTCTTGAGCTCACTATATTGTTAGAACTAATTGGTAATTTTCTGGTTAGTTTTTCTGTTGATTTTCATTAAGACTGAAATGTGAAAATTTATTGCAGTGAACTTACCTTTCACTGAAAATATTTCCCAACATAAAGATGGAATTTCTGGTCAAAATGATAATGCAAGAGACCTTGTATCTAGGCCAAAAATCTCCAGTAGCTTCATGATTACGACATATGGAATACCCGAATTAAATTTTTTGTTCTAAATCAGGCTATTCTGGAATATTTTTCTCTCTCTCTCTTTGCATGCATGAATTATTTTAAGTGTTTTTATTTCAGTCCTTCTTGCATGAAAAACAAATTTTAATACTTCAGATATTTTTTGCAGAATAGAATTCTTGTTTTCTGACCAGCCCCAAGAAGAATTTATATTTATAGAACTTTGGTGCACACAATTAATGCACATATTTTTACATTTATGCCTCATTTTCTGAAAACAAGGACTAAAAAACATTTAAATACAAAAATTACCAGATTGTTTAAAAGCTCACAGACTGTTTTTAAGTTGATGGATTTGGACGCTTCTGAAATTCTAGATTTTATTAGATGCCTAAATGAGAGGGAAATTGTTTTAGAAATTTCACCAAACTGCGTGTGATAACCTCTTAAAAATCTAGTCTGATTGGCACAAAGTAGCTTTTTTAGCCACTGCCAGTATTTCTTCAGTAATAGCAAGTGACTAGGTCATGGATCCTATAAGACTACGCTGTTAGTACACACATTCTGGTGACTCTGAGGCTAGGTACAGACATTACACATAAACTGGTATAAGTGTTTTAAAACTTAAACCTAGAACAGAACAGAAGTTCAGTGCACATAGATTGGTTGAAAAATGGCAGAACCTGGTCTAAGATAGACCTAGATGAATGTGTCAGCAGATTTTCAGATTGAATCGGTTTAGGTCAGACTGGTCTATCAAATTTCTACACCAGATCCCCTCCCAACTCACTTAGGTTGCTGTCTGCTGTCATCCCAGGGGCCTTTCTGGCACCCACCCCACTAGCTCCCCTTTGCAGGGAGATATGCTAGGCTAGTACTTGTTAGGAGCTTGGCTGCTCTGAGCTACCACAGACCTTAGTCAGCACAGATACAGGCAGGTGGGAGGGTTAGAGGAGGCGGGGAAGGGGAAGGAAGGGCAGAAAGGGGAAGGAAGGCTTGCACCAGGCAGTGGGGGCAGGAACACTCCATAGAAGGAAGTATCAGACCCCTTGGAGTATCAGCACCAGCAGCAGCCAAGGGGCTTGATTCTTCCCTCTATGGAAAACTCCTTTTGCTGCTGCCTGGCGCAAGCTTCCTGGGCTGCCCGCTGCATCTTGCTACTGCTGCTGGTGCTGAACTCTGGAAAGACACACCAGGCAGTGTGCAATCCATAAAAGGAAGGATCAGGCCCCCTGGTTGCCACTGGTGCTTCTAAGGGGCCTGATTCTTTATTCTATGGAGCACTTCTGTCCCAGCTGCTTGGCACAAGCCTACTGGGGTGCCTGGCACATCTTCCTGGCTGTTGCTGGTGCCAAGCTCTGGCAAGATGTGCCAGGTAGCCCAGCAGGCTTGTGCTGGGCAGTGGGGACAGGGACACTCCATAGAAGAAAGGATCATGTCCCCAGAGCCCAAGCTTTCCTTCTGTGGAGACAGAACTCCCCTGATTGGTTGTCAGGCATGAGCTTCCAGCCCCCTGCACCCCTCCTTCCTCCACACCCAGTCCTAGGCTTCCAGGAGAATCCCAGAGGAGATCAATATGGCACACCAAGCAGCCTGGCTGGCAACACCAGGGGAGGGGGGGGATGACATATGTCATGGTGATCGACACCAGGGCTCTGCGGGAAGCCTAGGCCTCGGCACAGGGAAGGGTCTGCACTGAAATCAGGGGGTTGGGGGCATGTGTGAATCAGGAGTGGCACATGGACTCAGCAGGGGAGGGTTTGCATGTGACAGCCAATCAGGAATGGCCTCTGCTTGGCTGCATGTGGCTACTCTCAGCAATCTTTGGCAGGCTGGGAGGCATGCAGGATTCCCCCCCAGGTTCTGACCTTGGCCAATACAAGGTATCTGTGCCCCCCTCCCGCACCAAAGAGCAAACCTGTGTTTTGCTCACTCCCGATCCAATCTATGCAGTTTAGAGAAACCTGCATAGATTGGATCAATTCTGCCTCAAGTTTTTAAATGTTCTGAACTTAGCCTTAGAGTGAGACATGAATTTCTTCATGGTGTGAGAATTTCAGCTGCTCAAAAACCATTTTTTATCTCTGTATCTTGGCCTTGTCTATGGAAGGTTGGAATGTCATCTCATTCTTATTTGAAAGATTCCTCTCCGCACTCCCTTCATTATTTCACTATCTTTCTCAAACAGTATGTATCAACTCTTGCCACCACTCTCTGTTCCCCATTGGAATTAAACTGCTCAGCTCTGTGTCTTCAACACAACCCAGACTGGTCCAGTTTCCATGTGGATGCCTAGCAAGACCTAATCCCTCCCAAGCAAGAAGAAAACAGTGAAAGGATGGGGAGAGAGGCCACCGGCAACTCCAGTTAAATGGTCTGTATTACATTTTTAAAAACATGAAGAGTGACTTGATTCAAGTGCAGAATGTGACATTAAAAGCCAGTCTCAAAAAAGCTGGACTGCCTAGCTTGCCACTGACATTAATATCAGCACATTATTCTCAGCTCAGGCTCTGCTCTTGATAAAAGACTGTTATTATTTTCAATGCTATGAATGTTTTCTATCCAGGCTGTTGGATAAAAAAAAGATTTTTTAAAGCTAGCAATGCCCTTGATAAAACGTCTTATTTTGTCAATATCCTTCTTCTCCCTCAACTTCCTGCTTGATAAGAAAACTATATTTCCTTCAAACCCAGTGAAAATGTTATTTTCAGCAACAGGACTTGCTTCTGCAAGTAGCAAACTTTTTCCCTTTTCTTTTTCTTTCCTTTTTTTTTTTTTTTTTTTTTTTTTTTTTGGCAAAGCACTTCTTCGTGTGAATGTAACTTTTTGTGAGAGGTCTCCTCCTGAGAATAATGTTCTTTGACTGGAGTCCTGTTCTTGATATAAAAACAAAATATCATTCATACTGAGCCTGATTTTGATAAGTCATCACCCTTGCCAAAATTCTTCCTGTTCTCAATAAGACTGTCTTTGAGAAGTGATGATATATTAATTAGCAAGTGTACAATGTTCTGGGATTCATTTTGCCTATGGGCTTGCAACATGATTAGAGTCAAAATAACTAAATTGCATCATTTTGGTTGTATTTATTTATTTATTTATTTATGTATGTAGCATGAATTAGAGATGTGACATTTCAGAAGGTTCTAAGGCCTGGCTTGGAAAAGCACCTCACAGTTACTGATGCTTCTCCGATGATATCCCTCATTCAAAACAGATTTTGAAGGGGCGACAAACACTTGTTGGAAAGTAGTAGTGTTGAAAGACACACATGAGGTGGTAAGTGAACAAACAATACATCCTAGTTAACAATGTGATGCCAGCCAAAAGAGCTAATATGATTTGGGCCTGTGTAATCACAATATTTAGCATGTCATGTTTTCATAGAGCTTGATTATGTGATAGCAGTGGTGCAAAACCTCTCTCAAGACATTTAAAACAAGATTCAGCCAAACAGTAGCAAATGTACGATTAGAAACAACTGTACACTGGTAAGGGAAAAAATGGAATGCACGGGGTAACAAAATATGCTTTAAAAAAAATCCTATAATTTCAGCCTGTGGTGGTTCCTGTGCTGAAGTCAGAATGCTCTGCTTCTGCCAGTTCTCTTGGGCTGTTATGTTACTTGAAGTGAGGAGAAGAATAACATGGAATTGGAATGCTGTACTAAACAGACATGAACTCTTGGTGCACCTCAGGATGTAGCCAGTTGAAATAAATTTGTGCATTTTTGCCTTTGCTATGTTGTTCATTTTTAGTTGCATCTGAATCTCTGAACTGGTTTTATCATTTGAAGTAATTGTGCAGGAAGAGGAATCAGCTGAATATTGTTTGGTGACAGTATGCAAGAGGCAGCTAAAGTGCTGTTCTATGTTTAATGGCATCTTGCATACAGCTGTAAATAATTGTACCTATGCCAAACAGTCTGCAAAGTTATCATTTGGAAAGGGCAATATTAGCCAGCATATATTTAGAACCATAACCCTTGGAAAAAGCAACTAGAGCCATGAAGAAGCTTTTTTAAAAGGTTTACATTACAGACTTGGGTCTTTCCATTTACCAGTTCTGGGCCGTAAAGATAGGAAGAACTAACCTTAGTATAGTTGTTTAAACAGACTGCTGCATTCACTTTCAAGAATTACAAGTTTTTAACCTCGTCCCATCCTCATACCATGTGGTATGATCACAGCACAATGAACAAACATTTACATAAGACTGAAATGAAGCCATGTTGGCTGAGGTTTCAACTGGCAGTTTAGTTGCCTATTATGCAGCCAGAAAATATGTGGTAACTATTAGGGTTATGCAAAGCTTCAGTCTACAATTTGATTTAGAAAATATTCAGATCGATTTGGAGTGCAAATCTCTGAATCAAATTGGGAGAAGACAAAAAACCTCTGAATCAATTTGGAGGCTCCAAATCAATTTGGAAAAGATTCAGAGATTCGGAAGGCAGTCTTTCAGGGGACCAGAAAAACTGAGAAGAGGGAGGGGAAGCTGGAGGGGGTGGGGGTCGAGACTGACATCTCTAGCTGGTCAGTGACTGTGATCTTTCCCTGAGTTCCCTTCCAATCACAGTGCTCTAGGGGATGGATTTAGAAACAGCATATAAGCCTCTGTCTGTAGGCTTTCTGTGCCTTTTGTGAGCTGCTTCTGTCTGAGAATTAGTCTGAAAGGTATTGGACTGTCTTGACTTCCTACCTACTCAGTGTCCTGGTACTTTTTGTTCTTGGAAAGGTTTGGATATAGCTTACTAACTAGAATCCATCTACTTATCCCTATCCAATTCATTTCTTTCAATTTATATTTGTTCTTGGTTTTTTTCCCCAACACTTAAAAAGAAAGCTGTGTTTCCCCTGGCAGTGTGATCCATCACTGTGCAGGGAAACACAAACATTACACATACTCACACACTTACATCTTAGAAGAAGTCAGATATTATTACAGAGGCAGGCAATTATTTCAGGTGGGAAGCCGCTTACCCAGTTTTGGCAAACTGTTGAGGGCTGCATGGGTAGCCCTGCCCATTGACAGATGCCCCGTCCCCTGGTCACCATCTTGGGACCAGTGTCCCAATGTCTTGGGACCAATGTCCCATGGACAGCACCAGTGGGGCCCAAAGCAGGGTGCAGGCTGGCAGTAGTCTGTGGAGCTGGGCTGGGTTGCACCAACGGGAAAGCGGGGAGCTAGCCGGGCTCCATAAAGCCCCTGCTGGCCAGGACCCTGTACTCCTGCCGCACTGCTCTGGGCCCTGCTGGTGCTGGCCCCGGAACACTAGTGCAGGCCCCATGCTCCCACTGGCTCCTGAGCCCGCTCACTCCCAGTGCCCTCCCCCCACCCAGTCTTCTGGTACAGGCAGGCGGCAGTGTGCAGCCCCGACCCCCCGCTCGCCACCCGGGAATAAGGCAATGCTGA
>NW_005841881.1:1392729-1408802 GCF_000455745.1 Alligator sinensis | reverse complement strand
CCGGCTGCAGCCACTTGCAGCCCACATGGGGCTGTCCTAAGTAGGTACAGGCATCCCCACATGGGCTGCGAGTGGCTGCAGCATGGGGCACAAGTGGGGATGCTTTTCCAGCTTGTAACCCACTGCCACTTCCAGCCTGGGCCCCACACTGGCTCTGGGTTCACCCGGCAGCAGCAGCGTTCGGCATGGAGGAAAGTGTCCCCCTCCCCCCCCCCACCTCACTTGCCACACTGGGCAGTGTTTGCTGCTGCTGGTTAGAGGAGCTAGGGGAAGAGCTACAGCTACAAGTCCCACCCCACTCCAAAAAAAATAGACACATCTTCTTTCCTGGAAGCCATGAGTCTTCTTCTGCCAGTGGAAGCAAGGAGGTGGGAGCAGTACCTGTCCCTGCACTTGCGCCACCTCTCCTAACTCCAGAAATAGGCACCAGCAGCAGAATGACCATCTCTTCCACCCCAATTTCATCTCCTAGCATGAGCCTCCCACTGCCAGAGGAGGAGCTGGAGCTGGAACCAGGGGACCTGAGCACCCTGGCTCAAGCAATTCTGGGGACTGAGGGGGAATCTGAGTTTGTACTCCACTCCTCTCAAAGTTCCCTTAGACCCAGGTCTCCTTGTCAGGATGGCACCTCAGAGGAGTTTGTGGAGGCAAGTGTCTTAGCTGAGTCAGCTCCTCCTGTTGTTGTGCCTCTGCCTGCTGAGGAGTAGGATAAGGCAGGATCCCCACCCTCAACCCAGAAGCAGGGGAGTAGTATAGTAGGGATCATTTTGAGATGGCAGATGAGCCAAAGTATGCTATCTGCCTGCACTGTTGAATGCAGATCAGCTGGGGAAGGAGTTGAAACACTTCACCACCACAGCGATGCTGCTGCATCTGAGAAGGCAGCCCCACCTTGCCCTTCTTCCTCCTCAGCCTGGCACCAGTGGGAGCATGCCCAAAGGACATCTGACTCCCCACATACCTCTCCACTTTTACCTGCTCTGCTACATCCCTCTCCCCCCACTACCCCAGTCTCCCTCACCCCCTGATGCCTCCATTTCCATTGCTTGGCTTTCTTGCTTTCATTGCATGCCAGGCCAGCCTCTGGCTTCTTTACTATTCCTTACAGCACACACACCAACTTCACGAGCTTCTTCAGCCTGACTAAGGGTTTTTCAACCTGAAAGTTTGCTAAGATATATTTCTCTAACTATTCAGTTGGTCTACTAAAAGATACCAGATTGACCCAAAGGACCTTGTCTGCCAGTGCCATGTCCTTAAACCAACACCCCTAGCACCTGCCCAGAAGGATGCAGGGCCCTGTGCACATCCAAGCCCCAAGGCTGGGGCTGGCAGGGAGAGTTCTCTGGCAGCTGCTAGAGAAGAAGCTCCTGCAGGAAAGGAAAGAAAGGCTCTGTCACAGTTTGGCTGCCTGAGATGCTGCTGGGGCTACTGTGCTGCAGTGCACTGCTTATTACCTATCGCTATTTAAAATGTTGGACCAGGCTGAGGCTGTAGGGGAGGAGGAGACCTCATTGCAGCACATTACCATCTTGCATAGATTCCCTAGCACCAGTGAAGGCACACCTTAACACACAGTGTTAGCCATGTCAGGAGTTTTGCTTGTCAGCAGCCTGAGGTGTAGTTTTCCAGAAACCCTGCACCTATCTCCTTGAAAGCTGGCAGGCTTCATGGCCTCATCCTGGGTTAGCATGTCTGCAGTTTTCACCCTGCTGTGCCTTACCACAGACATGTGACATGAGTTTTGCTTGTCAGCAGCTTGAAGTGCAGTTTCCCAGAAACCATTACATCCATCTCCTTGAAACATAGCAGGCCTTATGCCCTCAGAAGGGGCTACTATACCTTCTATTTTCATCCAAATCTGCCTCAACGTACACACATTATGTGAGTTTTGCTTTCTATACTTTGAGGTGCCATTTTCCAGAAACCCCTACACCTATCCCTTTAAAGCTAGGCAGACTTCATGCCCTCAGAAGGAGATACCACCCTTGCAATTTTTATCCAAATCAGCTAACACATGACACAGTTATAGGTATTTCAGTGATTCCTCATGATAGTCTATGGCCGAATCTCCAAATTTCTCTGAATCAGCACCAAATCTTCCTAAGCCAAATTGATTCGGGACAGCGATCCAAGTCTCTGAATTGAATTGCTGTCCTCCAAATTGGCCAAATCTGAATCCAAATCCAATACTTCCATATTCGCACAGGCCTAGTAACTATCAAGGGTGTAATGTCTTGAATTCACATGTAAACTGATTGCTAGTCATTTTTATTTTGGGGATTCTCTCATTTGACTTTGTGTGTACATGAAATGAAGACCCTGGAAAAAACCCCTGTTCAATGGAAGGCAACAGGACTTTTACTAGTCATTCTGGATTTATATTCATATTCATTTTGCAACCAAAATAGAAGTTGGCCAGTCCCTCCATTAAGACGAAATGACATTTCAAGACAGTGTGAAAATGTTTAGAGTTCTTTAGTGGGGAAGCCATTAAAGCAGCCTGCTACCGGAAGGCATAAGATTGAGCCTTGGTCAAAAATACTGCCAAAGCCTGCTTCTGGTCACTGTTTTCTAAGAGATACATGGCTATTTGAGCTAGATAGCTCAATGCACTGAGATATGATGCTAGTCATATCACTCCTTTGTGAGTGCCGTAACTGTATTAGCCCAATGAGCCTGTTAGACTTTGCCTGTTAAAAAAAAAAAAAAAAAAATAGCCTTTCTGGAACATTTGCTTCTCTTTTATTTAACAGCTAGGACTGAAGTGTTAAGATCCATTTTCTAGGTTCCCACATCATAGATAATTAATTCACCTGTGTAGTGAAGTGGCTTTCCCTCAGGCCAGCCGTTGCCAGCCTCCCATCTGCCTCTAGGCACACCTCCCGCCTCTCCTGCCACAACTTGTTGGAAAATTAAAAAGTTGTTAAATAAGGCAGGAGGCTGCCCATTTCTTGCCCTGAAGCCAGGGGCTGCTATCTGCGGCTTATTCCTCCCCTACATTGCAGCCCAAGCCTCACAGATGGCAACCAGATGTTAACAGTCACACCAGCCCCACATTAGTCTCCAGAATCCTCCTGGCAGGACCCTCCTTTGATCCCTCCACTCAGGCAGCCTACACCACCTTCATTGGGGCTGCTGAGCTCCTTGTAGTTGGCTCCCCTCTTGGGCATGGTCCCCACTCAGGACCTTCGGCCATACACAGGCCCTGGCCTCACCTCCAAGGCCAGGCAGGGTCCCAAGCCCACAATTCTGAGTGCCCCTTGCAGTGGGCACCTGGCCCTTTTGACCTGCTTGGTCCTGGCCCCAGCATGGACCAGTCAAGGGGGCACCCTACCCCCGGCCTCACTAGCCCCACATTCTCTCTGGATCCACCTTCCTGGATGTGGGGAGCTGGGGTACCTCACACTATGACTGGTGTTCCAGGGTCTCACAGGGGACTCTCACTCCCCACCTAGGGCACCAGGTCATGGTGCTACTTCGGATCTTACATTTGACCCACACTCGGCCTCCCAGCAATGGAGATGTACCAAGGTCAGGACTTGCTTCTCTCACTCTGGGGCTGAGCCCCTTTCACTCAGCCTCTGGACTAAGCCTTGGCCGCAGGTGTCCAAAGACTTACCTTGGCCTACTCCCCTTGCTTGGGGCTCAACATTGCTTCCACTGACTTGGGGCTCCAGATCTCTCCCCCCTCACTTGGGGCCACCAGATCTCCACCCCCTCACTTGGGGCTACCCCCTCCTGGGGCTACCCCTCACTGGGGCTCCACAACTCCGCCCCCTCACTTGGGGCTACCACACTGGGGCTGCTCCCTCACTGGGGTCGTAATTTCTGCCCCCCTCACTTGGGGGTCCAGACCGCCCCCTTACTTGGGGCCATGGGGATTTGCTCCCTGGTGGGCTCAGGTGGCCATAGCCATGCCTGTCCCCAACTTTCCCTCTTGGGGTCTTGCACACCCTCAGGGCTCAGGTGGCCACAGCCGTGCCTGGCCCCAACTACCTCTGATGGTACACAAACCCACCCGAAGGTAAGGGCTAGGGTTAAGGTGCCCCTACCTGCCTTTCACTGGGGTGATAACTGGCCTGGTATTTCCTGGCGGCTCCCACACCACTGAGAGCCCCACCAAGTCACCCACTCCCAGCAGGGTTCAGTTTAAATCATGCCCTGGACCAGGAGCCTCTAATCCATCCCCTACAGCACCTCCCTTACCTCCAGATGATACCAGCAGCCCTACAGCCAGGCAATGTTGTTGCCTGGCCCTTCAGCAGTAAAAATGCCCTGTTTATATGGGCAGCCCTAGATCCAACATGGCTGCACTCATCAGGCACCTGCCAGCTGCTAGCTTCAGGCCCCTAAAGTGTCAGGCACCTACAGTGCCCTGCCACAACTTCCTTTTCTATCATCAACAAATATATTTTTTTAAAATTTGGGACAGTACAGGATCACTCAAAAACCAAACCATTTCCTGATAGAAAAAACAAGAGATACCTCGCTTAAACTCTATTTTTGGACTCTGCCAACATACAGTCAGGGGCACACATTTTTACAATGAAAAGCAACTTAAAAAATAGCCCTTGACTTGCTTTTGGAGCTGTGAAATATCTGACATGGAAGCAAAGGCAAAGTTGGACTCTGGGAGTGGTGAGAGATACATGGGTGAAGGCTCATTGCACCCCTGAAGCCCCCCCAGTGACCCCCAGCAACTGCAGAGGACCCCTGCCTGACCCCCAGCAGAGCTGGAGGTAAGCGGGGCCCATGGTGGGAGGGGCTAGCTAGCTTCAGGGAGGCAGCTGAGAGGAGGGTCTTGTTTGGCTCAGGATCCTACTTTGCCCAGCCCCCCCAGGGAGCCACATGACCAGAGCCACATGAACAGGATGCGCAGCCAGGTGCACTTGTCTGCCTGGCCTGTGAGTTAGCCTGGGATTTTGTGCAGGAGGGTGAGCAGGAGGGTCCAATGCTCCAGGCACTTAGCTATAGCCAAGGTTCTGTACAGAAGTATCCAGACTACTACAAGGACCATGATGGATGGGACACATTGCACCCCAAGGCTCCCCCCTGCTCCGGGACTCCCCTGCTCTGACACCACCGGGGTCTCTACCCAAACAGAGCCCATGGTTCTGGCCTATACCCAGATGGAGCCTGCAGTTCCTGCTATGACCTAGGCAGGACCCTCAGCCCCAGTCTGCACTCAGACGGAACCCCTGGCTCCATGTGGAGGCTGCCTAGCAACACTGAGGACAGCTGGATTTGGGGGTACTAATACCTCCCCTTGCTCAATGGTGGAGGCCCTGGAGTGCCAGATTAGGGAGCTCCAGGCAACAGTCCAGCAGCTGTGCTCTATTAGGGACACAGAACAGGAGCTGGACTCTTACTTTCAGGCTCTCCACCCAATGGCTCATGATAGAGTGTTGGAACCGAGGAACTGCCATGAGGTCCAGCCTG
Source organism: Alligator sinensis (assembly GCF_000455745.1). Lineage (NCBI taxonomy): Eukaryota > Metazoa > Chordata > Crocodylia > Alligatoridae > Alligator > Alligator sinensis. The sequence goes on along the minus strand of NW_005841881.1, from coordinate 1,403,360 downwards.
GGGTTGCCTGGACAATGGTTGTGTCCGGCCCAAAGAGGCACAGCACCAGGGTTACCATTCCCCTGGAGCTGCACGACCACTCTGCACTTCTTGCATCAATGGAGCCAGCAATAACACCGACTCCAGCATGTGAGGACGCAGGGTGACCAACATCTGCACCTAAAAGAAGGTGCAGAGTTATTGTGGCAGGACTGAGGTACTGATCTGTTGACCTGATCCCCTGGCCTGTGAGGTCTGCTGCCTGCCTGGAGCTCATGTTTGGGATGTGATGGAGAGGATCCTCAAACTCATTGAGCCCTCCAACCACCATCCAATGCTACTCATCCATGTGGGCACCAATGATATGGCACAGAGCAGTCTGGGCCAGGTCATTCATGACTACAGGACTCTGGAAGTGGGTTTTAAGGGTCTGGGGTTACAGATAGTTTTCTCTTCAATCCTCCCTCTTGCAAGACTTGGGCTCCAAAGGGATAGGTGCATTGGCCCGGTGAATAGAAGACTCCAGTGATGGTACCATTGCAAGGGCTTTGGCTTCCTTGACCACAGTCCGCACTTCAGAGGGAGCAAACTGTTGGCAAAGGATGGCCTCCACCTGACCTGGAAAGGGAAGAAGTTCTTCTTGGCCAGAATGACTGACCTTCTCTACAGGGCTTTAAACTGAGTCCACTGGGGGATGGGCAGTCTACTAACAGTTCTAACCCAGGTCATGTCATATACACTACCAATAACTTGGGCAGCCCAAGGGAGACAGCTCAAGGAAAGGTCCTGCTTACCCTTCAGGGAAGCATTGGGCTTCTCATGGCAGACTTAACTGCCTATACACAAATACCAGGAGCTTGGGAAATGAGCACGAGGAACTGGCCATCCTATGTGACCTGGTAGGAATTATGGAGACTCGGTGGGACTCCACCTATGATTGGTTGTTGGCAATAGAGGGCTATAACCTGTATAGTAGAGACCGTGTCAGGAAGAGGGGTGGGAGTGTAGCTCTCTACATCAAGAATCAGCTCAAGTCCCTGCAGATCAAATTTCCAAACCAGGAAGGGCATCTTGAGACCCTCTGGGTCAAGATACGAGGAGAACATGGGGAGGGTGACTTACTTCTAGAAGTCTACTATAGACTTCCCCACCAAGAGGAAGATCTAGATCATGAATTCAATAGGGAACTGGTCAAGGCCACCTGCTCCCAATCTATGATTGTCATGGGGGACTTCAGCTTTCCTGACATCTCTTGGGACAAGCACACGGCCAAATCTGACAGGTCGCGTAGCTTCCTCACATGCATCAATGACCTCTACCTAATTCAGGAGGTCTATGGGCTGACTAGAGGTGAGACATTGCTTGATCTGGTCCTGGTCAATGGGGCAAACCTAGTGAGCAATCTGCAGATTGAGGGGAAGCATGGTGACAGTGACCATGAACTGGTCACCTTCTTAGTTCACCAAAGAGCAGGCAGACGCAGCAGTAAAGCAGAAGTCCTTAACTTTGAGAAGGCTGACTTTTGCAAACTGAGTGAATTGATGTAATAGTAAAGCTTTGCTGATGCTAATAGCAAGAGTTCTACATGCTGATTCCATAGTAAGCCAGTAAAATGGCACATAGCCTCCTTCTCTATTAGTATAACCAAACCATAAACCTAAATAATAAAATGTTGTAATACAATAAAATATAATAAACACCAAGTGTGTTAAATCACAACTCATCCCCAAATTCCTAGCTTAAAATAACCAAATCCCTAGCTCAAGATAATGTTATTTACTCCAAACTATATAAGCTGTACATTCTTAAGTTACAATGAGTTCCTCAGCTCTGCCAAGAGTTCCGACTTGCACAGAGTCCCGGCACAGGCTATTGCATCCCTGGGATTGAGACACCCCGAAGCCAAAAAAATTATGCAGGGTGGTGGCTGCTGCCTAGGGCCAATATAAAGTAACCATCCTCTCTGCTCTGTTCTATCACCTGCCTCTGCGAGTATCTTTAAATAAAACTTTGCAAGAATAAAAACAACCGTAAGTACGTCCTTTGTTCAAGCGCAAAAAAATCTTCTAAACCCAGTACTTCATTCTAAAACAATTGGTCAGTCAGGCAATTAGAGGCCATATCCCACCCAGAAAGGGGAGTATATGAGGATTGGTTATTTCTTAAAAACATTAGCCTTTAAGCACAGGGCAAAGCCATACCATCTCATAAGAAATGCAGTCAATGGGCAAGAAAGCCCCTGTGGCTGAATAAGAAACTCTTGGACCTTATTAAGCTCAAAAGAGCAGCCTACACCAGCTGGAAAACAGGAAGCATTACCAAAGAGGATTACTCTGCACCTGTAGAAAGTGATCAAGGAAAGCCAAGGCACAAACTGAACTTAGGCTAGCTATGGGAATCATGGACAAAAAAAAATGCCCTTCTTCAAATATGTGGGAAGCCGGAAAAAGAACAAGGATAGCATTGAGCCCCTGAGAGATCCAATGGGGCAACTGACTTCTGATGCCTAAGAAAGGGCCAATCTCCTAAATTACTTTTTTGCAACAGTTTGTCACCCGTGTTACCTCTCAGCTCTGTGTTCTTGGGGAACCCTGGCATAGGACACAGCCTGTCTGACTCACAAAGAATTTTCCTCTCCTCTACCTGCACAAGAGCTGATTACAAAAGACAATGAATATGCAGTAGGAGACAACCCTAAAGCCCTCCAATTAAGGAAACAACTGCCCTAGGTCTCATTTGCATCTGAGATGTAACCAGATGATAATTCATTTACACGGGAGATTGAGAACAGAAAGCCTGAAGCAAAGACCACACTGAATTCTGGGATCAGAAAAGCAGGGGAGCACTGCATGATGGGGAATCTGTGCTCCAAATGCTAATCAACCCATATTTATATACACCCAGCTCAGCATTTATCAGACCAATTCTAATCTGGATTTATAAAGGATTTCCCCCCCTCCCTCATCTAACCAGAACTAAGCAGAAGTAAAGTTTAATAGGCGTCTCAGGCTGTACATTCCCCGGTCGCACTATGGGAGGCCTATTTATTTTTGATTGACTAAAACTCGGTTGCCGGGTGAGGGAATGCTGAGGCAAGAGACCAAGTCAGAGGGGGTATGGGCAACATTTGAACAAAGATAAAGGGTTCATCACAGCGTCCAGCCCGTTAGAGCGCTGACCACAAATGTTGTCATACTTTTCCTGGGATGACTGGTGGAAGTCCTCCCCACAAAGTTTATGAACACTCCAAGTAATCCCCTTAAGTCTGTTAAAAGACTACAGTAAGATTTGAAAAAGTCATGCTAAGTTGAGGCTTATTCACAACAGGTAAAAATACAAAACCCTGATGCTGCAAGCTATCTATTGTTTCTGAAGAAACAATGAGGTATCCCATCCAGTATATCTGCTATCCATAAGAATTTCAATCTGGCTCCTAAGTGTCTGGTTACTCCTTAAAAACGTATGTTTTTTTCTGGTTGTTAATCACTTTCTTTAGATGTTCCAAACCAGATAACCCCTTGTCAATAAAAGCAATTATTTACACTATTAAAAGAACGCTTTGAAGAAGCTGAACTGAAGGTATAAAAATCTGTAAAAGCAGGAACCTGTGTGCTTCAAGAGAAGAAATCTGACACCATCCACTGTTGTTCTCAAGAAGCTGGAAGAAACAGATTGTCTCCCTTCAAGGATTGTGCTAAGAACTTTACCTGTCAGCATTGAAACCCAAGTGCCTTGGACTGCTGAGACCCCAGCTCTCACTCTCTCTTTCTCTTCTCTCCAGGCATCAATTTCTGAACCAGAATTGTATTAGTTAAAGTTGAGCTAAGTTTCCCCAAAAACTTTGTGAAAACAGGGTAGTATTGTAATTGTTTGGGTTTGTTTTCCTTTGTATGTCTATTACTACTAGTACAATGATATATTTCATATACTTAGCAATAAATACCTTGTATAGTCAAACTGGTAGTAACTGGGTATATTTTTCCTTCTTCACTTTTCCTTCCCCACTTGCTCTGCAGCAACGCTTCTTTTACCTAAGCTAAAGATCCCTGTGATCTTTACTGTGGGGTGTGCTCATCAAGAAGCTACCACTACTAGGACAGTTAGGGCAAAAGATTGGGATGTGCTGCGTTTGAAACACATAAGGCAGGGGTTCAAAAACAACCTTTTTGAATATGGGGCCAGATCACGAACTTTTTTATCACCCAGTGGGCCGGTGAGCCATTTTCAAAGATCTCACAGAAAGCGGTATCACATCAGGAAATGATGTCACGTGACCTTTGACACCAGTGAAGTTGCAGGAAGTGACAATGAAATGGGCCTGGAAATGTGGTTTAAAATCCAAAATAAAAACAATATAAAAGCAACAATGAAATAATACCAAACACTTGACTAAAATAAACACTGTTGAATAAAAAAAGAAGCATAATGCAAGTCGACAGATCAAATGTGGAAAAGATATCAGCCAGAGTGGAAACTAACCAAATGTGCAGGGATGTGTCTTGGCGGGAGACACCTGTGTGGTGCTTTGCAGCCTCTGCCTCTCACTGCCTTGCAAGTGGCAGGTGGGAGGGGAGTGAGGAGGGAGTGGGGGCTCCTCACTGCATCCAACCGACTGCAAGAGAGACTTACAACTCAGCTGGGCATGGCTGCAGCTGTAGCCGGGCACAGAGCGGAGCGGGACAGGGACAGCTGCTGCCACGTGCGGGAGCCACAGCCTGGGCTCCCTCATTGTCCTCCCGGCCACAGCCTCCCTGGGATGTGCATTAAAGGTGCCCTCCACTCCGCCACTGCCCACCTTGCTGCCCCAGTGGCCGCATGTGCCCACGTCACCTCCCGTCCCCAGCAGCACATAAGATGTGGCCCCCTCAGGACTCAGGGCCTCGCACACAGGCAGCTGGGCCCGGAGAGATGCAGTGTCCAGGGGGAGACTGGCCAGGGGAGCAGGCATCACCTTGCTGTTGGGCAGGGCAGTGGGGCTGGCAAGGAGGCAGACATGGGCTGGCAGTGCCAGCGGCCACTGCTTGGCTTCCCGCGCAGGGCTGCTCCAGCAGTGCAGGGCATGGGCAAGGGCTCGTGTCGGGGTGGGGAGGCAGGGACAGGAGCACGGGTGCTCCCGGACATGCATCCTCCCATCAGCAACCGATATGTCCTGGGCCAGCAAGCGGAGCCACTCCTCCACCATCCAGCGGCAAAGTTCTCAGGTGAAGGCTCTGTCTTGCACCTGCCCCGAGCCCGTGGCACCAGCTGCGGCCACCCGGGTGGGCACCAGCTCCTCGGGGCGGGGGGGCAGGTGGGGCCACTCAGAAGCCACAGCCAGTGCCGTCCCCAGCCGGGGAGGAGTCCAGCCCCGCGAGGGACCCGGCCAGGCCACACCGCGCTGACGCGGTGCATGTGGGAACCTTGCCCCTTCCCCAGCTCTTCAGCAGCCATTAGAAAGCTGCTGAGGGGCTGGAGGAGAGACAAAGGGTTTCCTGTCACAGCACTGCAGGCCACAGAAAATGCCTTGGTGGGCCGCATGGCAGCCTGCGGGCCATATGTTAGACAAGCCTGACATAAGGGGATCAGCTTGTACAGGCTGATTGACCCAGTTTGGCTCAGTCATACCCTAATGAACTGAATGCTGACCCATGAGGGTGTCATCTGGACACCCAGACTGATTCAGAGGTATTCTGTTCCCCTGTGTGCTTGTGCTGACTGCATTTTATTGTTACCTTAATGAACTGATTCCTGGCATATGAGGGTGTCAGCCTGTCCATGCTGATCAACCCAACCAGGTCAGGCATGTCACGTTAATCTGTGTGTTTGTACGTATGACCAATTTGGTGACTGGAGGAACCCAGGCCCAATGAAACTGAGTACTGCAAGATAGCTCCATTGGGGGTGAGGACTTGCAGAAGGGAGATATACAACTCTGTATAGAAATACAAGTAACACAAGCAGCACATTGATAGAATTACAAAGACCCTAGAAACATATCCCTAATTAAATGAGCACATCCCAAAGTGATGGGCAAATCTGGTAACACCCTCCCAGGAGGTTCACACTGTTAGGAACAGCACAAACCAATTTGGGAGTGGGCAATGTGCCTAAAATTGATGTGGATCAGGTGAGGGAACATCTTGAGGAACTTGACATTCATAAGTTTGTGGGCCCTGATGGAATGTACCCGAGAGTCTTGAAGGATCTGGCAGACATCACTGCATCCCCCTTGGCAGAGATATTTGAAAAATCAAATATTGTGGCACTCAGGCAAGGTCCCAAATGACTTCAAAAGAGCCATCATGGTCCCTATCTACAAGAAAGGGAGGAGGGATGACCCGGGGAACTATAAACCAATTAGTCTTACATCCATCCCTGGGAAAATCTTCAAGAAAATTGTCAAGGGATCCATCAACACCAGACTGACTGAAGGCAAACTTCTGAATGCCAGCCAGCATGGCTTTGTGACTAGCATGTCATGCCTGATCAACCTCATCACCTTCTATGACCAGGTAACATGTGCCTTGGACAAGGGAGATGATGTGGACATTATATACCTTGACTTCAAGAAGGCCTCTGACCTAGTTCCCCATGATGTCCTCATGTTTAAGCTGGGGAACTGTGGCCTTGATCATCATATGGTCTGATGGCTTAGGCAACTGGCCATGGGGTCTGACCCAAAGAGTACTAGTTGAAAGGAGCAAATCAACAATGCACAGGGTGACCAGTGGAGTCCCTCAAGACTCGGTACTTGGGCCAGTACTCTTTAACATTAAGATGTGGGGCAAGGTAGGAGGGAGAGAGGAGAGAGAGGCTGCAACTAGATTTAGGCAGACTACAAAAGTGGGGAGATGAGTCTAGGATGTGGTTCGACGTAAATAAATGCAGGGGACTGCACCTTGGGAGAAGGCATCCACAGCATACATACAGGCTGGGGAGTTCCCCTCTTGAAAGCACAAAGGCGGAAAGGGATCTTGGAGTCATTATTGACTCCAAGATGAAGATGAGCCACCAATGCCAGACCGCAGCCAGCAAGCCCAGCCATACCTTGTCATGCATCCAAAGGTGCATCTCAAGCTGGTCCAGTTGGAGTATTGCGTCCAGTACTGGGCGCCACACTTCAAAAGGGATGTGGCCATCCTGGAGAGGGTTCAGAGGAGGGCCACCCACTTGGTGAAAGGGCAGCAGGACAGGCCCTACGAGGAGAGACTGAGGGACCTGAACCTGTTCAGCCTCAGCAAGAGGAGGTTGAGGGGGGACCTGGTAGCTGCCAACAAATTAATCAGGGGAGATCAACAGCAAATAGGTAGATCCCTTTTCTCCCCAGCACCACCTGGGGTGATGAGGAACAATGGTAATAAGCTGATGGAGAACAGGTTTAGGTTAGAGATCAGAAGGCAATATTTTACAGTTAGGGTGGCCAAAATCTGGAACCAACTTCCCAGGGAAGTGGTCCTTGCCTCTACCTTGGGCAAATTCAGGAGGAGGTTGGACAATCACCTATGTGGGGTCTTGTGAACCCAGCATTCATTCCTTCCTGTGGCAGGGGGTCAGGCTAGATGATCTGTTCAGGTCTCTCCTGACCCTAGCTACTATGAAACTATGAAACTCTCTTCATTAATGATCTGGATTCGGGAATCAGATGTGAACTTGTCAAGTTCACAGATGATACCAAATTATGGGGGAGGGTGGTCATACCGCAGGACAGGCTGGGGATACAGGCCAACTTGGACATGCTTTCAAGGTGGGCTGATCAAAACCTGATGGCCTTCAATGCAGAGAAGTGTAACATGCTACACCTCAGTAGAAAGAACACCCAGCATACTTACAGGCTCAGCAGTGCTATGCTTACAGGCTCGGCAGTGCTACATTTGCTAGCACCATGACCAAAAGTTATTTGAGCATCTTGAATAACCACAAGATGAAATTGAGCCACCAATGTGATGCTGTGGCTGGCAAAGCTAACCAAACTCTGGCATGCATCTACCAATGCATCTCAAGAAAAAACAGGGAGACATCCTCCTGCTTTGCTCAGTCCTGGTGAGAATGCAGCTGGAGTACTGCCTCCAGTATTGGGTCCCCCACTTCAGGAAGGATGTGGAGAATCTTCAGAGAGTCCAGAGGAGAACTACATGCATGATCCAAGGCCTGGAGGGACTGAGGGACTTGGGACTCTTCAGTCTGGAGAAGAGAAGGCTCAGGGGGGATGTGGTGGCAGCCTACAATTACAAAAGAGAGGTTCATCAGAGCTCCCCAAGGGATAACAAGGTCTAACAGCTATACACTGCAGGAAGACTGATTTAGACTAGATATGAGAAAAATGTTATTTACAGTGTGTGTCCAGGGTCTGGAACAGACTCCCCCCAGAGGTGGTGCAAGCACCTACTCTGGACTCCTTCAAAAAACAGGTGGATATATTTCTTGCTGGTGTCACTTGATCCCAGCTGACTTCCTGCCTATGGGGGGTGGGGGGGACTGCACCCAATGATCTCTCGAGGTCTTTTCCAGTCCCTAATGTCTATGAAATCTATGAAATCTGAAACTTCTTGCTGATCTCTTTTGCTAGAGGGAACCTCAGAAAAGGACATGCCGAACCTGGAAAACTTAAAAGCACAAAACTACACCTGGATGCTGCTTCTAATTTTAATTGTATGTATGGCATTTTCTGTCTTTAACTTTATGTATGCCCTAAATGTATCACATTTTCTTTCTTTATTAAATGAATTCAAAGAGAGAAAAAGGAAATTCCAGTTGTGGTTCAAAGGTGGGATCCAGAATACAAATTAAACTTGGGGCTGCTACTTGGATCCCTATTTCCTGAGAAGCAAATACTGTTTTATTAACTTAATTAAGAGGAGAAATGATTTAATTAAAGTTTCCATGTGTTTTTGTTTGCACTGCTTAATTATGTTAGACAACCGATGACTTCATCTCCAGTCTGTTTTGGGTTTCTTTTCCTAGACTACAGTCCTTTCAAGCTATAAGTCTTAATCATTATTACTTGTTTTTATAGAAGGTCTTTCTGGTGGGACATGATTTTTCTGAAATTAGATATTTTTGTACAAGCTGGAGCCTGGATGCAGTATTAATAAGAGGAAGGGTTCAAGTTATTTCTTTCCCATGTGTTTGCCTGTTTATATCATTATATGTATCTTCAGTTATTTGTTTTTGACAATGCTCTTGGTATCTCCAGCAGCTAATTTTTTTAGGCTTACTGTGTTGTCCTCTGACCCACAATATATAGACAAAACTGAGGCTGTTTTACATGCTTAATAAAGAAACTCACACACACACACACACACACACATTTGTATATGTGTTTTTTTAAAGCTAATTTTGATTCTGCTTTCTTTCTCTTCTGATTTTTTCCATTCTTTATTGCTAATCTTTAATGGACAAACCATGCTTTTGTATCACACCTCTCAAAGTGCTGTACAAAGAATTCTAAATATATTTTTTGCAGAGGAAAAAGCTGAAGGAGAGAGAAGAGATGATCAAGATTTTATAGAGTTGATCATTGAGAAGGAATTGTGTAAAATACAGAACATTTCTAAGGCTTGAAAAGGAATGATTTTAAGGAAAGCTTTATAGAAAAATATTTCTTAAAAAGAAATATGTGACAATTTTCATTTTCTAATTATTGGTTTAACTTGTTTCATTTTTTCCTGATGTTCTTTTTAAATTAATTAATTTATTTCTAATTTGCTCTCATTTGCCACAAAATATAGGAAATAATGGAAATAATGATGTGGGAATGGTGATAAAAGGAAAAAAAAAAAAAACCCAAACAACTCCTCTTCTCCCCCCCCACCACCTTAAGAGGACATCAAAGAAAGTGGGGCATAATAGTTTCTAATTGTATTAAAAATAGAAAATATTTTAAAGTTATTTGGAGAATGTTATATCTTAAAACAATTAAATATATAAACTTTTATGTAGGTTTACTCTCTTGTGGCTGAAGAATTGCACCTTTACATATCCTTGATAGTTACTGTCTCATGTTTCATCACTGGGTAAGACTGAGGATGTTGGCAGGTAAATCTGTTTTCCAGTCTGTCATTGCCAGCTATCAGTGCTTTGCATCCATCTAACAGCATCTCTATTTTTCTCCATATTTTTGTACCCTAAATGACTTGGGATGCAGCAAACTAAAACTCCCTCTATGGCTGCAGTGCCCCACGGAACCGCCTGAGCTGGGTGCCTGTGGGCAGGTGCTACCTGGGGGGGGAGGGGGCACTGCTGCCACAGAGGGAAGCACCAGCCCCCACTCCCCTCCGCAGCCCAGGGACCACTCCACCCACTGGCAGCTCTACCTCCCCTCCCTGCCTATGACTTGGGATGCAGCAAACTAAAACTCCCTCTATGGCTGCAGTGCCCCACGGAACCGCCTGAGCTGGGTGCCTGTGGGCAGGTGCTACCTGGGGGGGGAGGGGGCACTGCTGCCACAGAGGGAAGCACCAGCCCCCACTCCCCTCCGCAGCCCAGGGACCACTCCACCCACTGGCAGCTCTACCTCCCCTCCCTGCCTCTGGAGAGGCAAGTAAGTTCAGGTGTGTGCATGACAGAGAATTGAAGTGGTATTTTTAAAAACCCACCGATTCAATTTAGGGCCCCCGTTTTGTCTACAAATGCCCCTAGCTGTTTGGAAACTTTGGATCTTTCTCAGCTTTCTG
>NW_005841881.1:1366272-1392719 GCF_000455745.1 Alligator sinensis | reverse complement strand
TACAACTGATTGTCAGGATATTCAAGTTATGTTTTATAGGGCTGTGTGAAATTTCACTCTTTCATTTCCAAAGATGACCCAACATGTTTTGAGCTCAAAGCAGTGAAATCAAAATGAAACAAAAAGCTTTGAAACAGCTTTGAAACAAAATGAGTACAATCTAAACATTTAGAAAGTTTCAAAATGTTTCAAGTTTCAAAGTAGCCTAGTGGTGGGAGGCAGGGGAAAGGCAGGGCTGCACTCCGAGTGGCTCCACAGCCCCATAGAGCACAGCCCCAGCTCTGCCTACTTCCCACCACCAGGCTGAGCTCTGCGGGGCTGGTGGAGCCAATCAGAGTGCAGCAGTGGCTCCCCCACCTTCCACCACTGGCCGCAGTGGCTCCCCCACCTCCCACCACTGGTCTGCACTCCGAGCAGCTCCACTGCCCCATGGAGCTCAGCCTGGCGGTGGAAGGAGCAGCACAGCACTGGCTCTGCCTGCCTCCCACTGCTGGGCTGTGCTTCATGGGGCTGTGGAGCCACTCGGAGTGCAGCCCTGCCTTTCCCCTGCCTCCCACCACCAAGCCAGATGACAGGAGGCAGTCGCTGCTGCCTGGGGCCAGTGCCAGTATCAGTCTTCCTCAGCACTGGGTGCGGGCTGTGCCCAGCTCCAGTCCCAGGTGGCAGCAGCAGCCTCCTGTCATCTGGCACAGATCTGGGGACCCAGACCCCAGGAGGAGTCTGGCACAACTCCTCAGCCTTCCTAGGGGAGCAGGCCCCTGGATCTGCGTGCCGGATGACAGGACGCTGCTGCTGCTGGCAAGTGTCATGAGTTTTGCTTTTTGCAGTTTGAGATGCAGTTTCTGAGAAACCTCTGCACCTATCTCCTTGAAACTTGATATGTATCATGCTCTCAGAATAAGCTACCACTCTTGCAAGTTTCATCTGAATCAGACAAGAAATGTCATTTTTTTAGGCATTTTCATGATTCCCCATTATAACCTATGGGTGAAACGTCGAAACACATTGAAACAGTGAAACAGTTTGATGAAATGAAATGGGACAGTGTTTCAAAATGAAACGAAACAATGAAACAAAACACTTTCCCTTTGAAATGGCAAAATGGACGTCATAACGAAATGATGGTGTTTTGCACAGCCCCAATGTTTTATGTGGTTATGTTTTCTGTGTAGCACACCTTTAGAAAGATCAAAGTCTGCCTCTGTCTGCTTTTGGGTATTTCATGTGTAAAATGTCTTGAGGATTGCACTAGATGAGTGTTTCTCAAACTTTTTGGATTCCAGGTATCCCTGGATGAACTTGAGACACCCTTCAAAAATGGTAGATCTTAGTTTTCACTTTTGTTTTTGACTAGATTGTTGTTTTCCCACTGTATTCATAACATGTGGACAACAAATCTTTTTGAGTACTCTTGGTGAAATAAATGAACAAAACTAGTTACTAAACAATAGAATTCAGTGTTTTCTCTTTTAGATGTCTCAGCAGCAAATGTGCACTGGATTGCAAAGGAATCTTGTATGGTCCCCAGATTTCTGGATCTGTAGTTGATTCAGAATTGCCATTCCTGCACAGTCCCAGCTTTGACTCTATTTAGGTTCTTACATAAATAATTTAACTTCCTGCTCCAGTTGGCCTATTGCAGGACATGGATGACAATAGTATGTAATAAATAGACCACTGAACTATTAATTACAGTTTGCAAATAACTTCAAAGGTTTAAAACACTGTTTATAATTATTTATTAGATTTATGTGCCTCTGTCCCTTCGGTGAAATAGTGGTTTGACTGTTAGGTACATTAATATTCCCAGTAGCATGATCACTGCAGGGCATTGGTAACTCATTGGTAACTTTGAGGAATTTTGGAAGGAAACCCTAAGGGTATACAGTAGAGTAGAGCAAAAATAATTCAGAATTTGGAAATTCAGCATCAAAGCCTGTATAAAAATAAGTACAATAATTATCATTATGCAGGACGTAAGCTAATATACCATCTGTAGGCAGAAATTTGCTGCTTCTGCATCATTGCTTTTTCATTCAAACAGAGATAATGAGATTGTTTAATGATGATCTTCATGCCACAAAAACATTAATCTGCAGGCCAAAGAAAAAAAAATACTCTCTCATCACTTAAGGGAGAATGGACGATTTCCTCAAATGTATCAAAATTAGTATTTGCAGCATAAATATCCCCATTAACTATATCCCAGAGCCTATGGCCCATTATCTTATAAAGAGTTTGTTTGATATTTTTTATTGAAAGACTGTCATACTCCTTGTTTTATAAACTGTAGCATAATCTAATTTGTATGGGCCTTCTATAAAACAGCTTGTGAACATTTTCTTTTAATTAAAGAGATGATAAGAGGGACAATAGCTTAGCTGGGCAGGTTTGGGAGGGAACTGGCATGCTTGTCTGAAATTCATCAGGCATTAGAGGCTACTAACTTAACAGAAGAGTAAATTCAGAACTGAAAGGTATTTATTTATTTTATTTAAGGCTTGAAAACAATAACAATATGAAATGTCCAATTATTTCTAGATTGGGCTATTTGAGTAATTTTGAGCTGTTTCAGTCTCAGAAGTCTTTTGAACACCATGGTCTGCCTTATCTTTCTAAACTGAAATTTGAGAGTTTTGTTGGGCAGAAGGCAGGGTAGATTTCTCTCTCATGGAGCATGTGTAGATGAAATGAGGGGCACGTGTGCACAACATTTTAAAGTGAGTTAAATGCTTTTGCACCACTTTAATGGTGCTGGTGTTTGCACGCATCAGCAGCGTATTGCACATTAAGTCCAGCTGCTGTAGCACATTCGGCAGTGTAATGTGCCTTAAATGACTTCGTGGTACAGCAAACTAAAACATGGCATGGGGGTTTACTTCACCCTAAATTGAAGCAGTATTTTTAAAAACCCACCGCTTCAATTTAGGGGCCACGTTTTGTCTGCACATGCCCACAGACTAAATCAAAGAGAGTTATGTTGAGCAAAATAAATGTAATCTTGGGGCCTTGTTACTGGTCATTTTTGGCAGCTCCTGGAGCTCTCATTTTTGGCAGTTCCTGGAGCTCTTAACTCCTGGGCTGTCCACACTTTAACATCTGAAACTAGTTTTAAAGGCTCATTAGGCAGCTCAAAGTTAAACAACTCCAGGGCAGGAATATCTCTGTTCTGTATTATCTACCTTATGTTACACTAAGGTTTAGCCATTCTAGGCTATAGCTTAATGTAAACAGTCCACCTGTCACCTTTTCCCTGCTGGCCCAGATTGGGCCCAACTGCCCCCATACCCCAACCCTCTCAAGCATCCCAGATCTGCATTCACTGCCTTCCATCCACCTACTTACTTGTGACTGCCCACACTGTCTGACCCAGGAGAGCAGGCAGGGAAGGGTTAACCTGCTGACCTGGGCCCACCCCGTCACTGCTGCTCTCTGGGCCTGGCTCAGCCCAGAGTAGAGCAGCAAACCTGGGAGCAGGGGCAGCAGAAGCAGGAGCCAGGCAAACAAGTTAACTGTTCCCTGCCTGCTCTCTCAGGACAGACAGCACAGGCTGACACACACAAATTCAGGTTGGGGTGTGGGCAATCCCCAGGAGCAGGGGGCAAGGTGGAAACCCTGAGGGGGGGTACCCTAATGGACAGGGGGGAAGCACGGAATGGGAGGGGAAGATTTTTACCTTTTAAATCCTCCAAGCCCTACTGGCCTGAAGTGTGACTTCTCCAAACTGGAGGCAATGTTAACACCCATCAACAAAGCCCCATTGGACAGAGTTGTTTTATAGGCACCATGAAAATGCCTCTAACAAAAATAGGAGTAGCATAATAATTGTAGAGTCTCTGTGTATTTGTGTGTGTCAATCATGAGTAAAAGTTATTTGGTGGCTTGTGTGAAACTACTGAGTCTCATTCGGTTTCCATTGTGCAGATGCCACAGTACAAAAATGCTCCATTGCCAAAGTTGGAAACCAATTAGAAACTGATAGCTTTTCCAGCAGAGAAGCCAAAGGATTGACTGAACAGGTCCTTGAGACTGAATTGCCCTCTCAAGTCCTAGAAGAAGATTCCTCTGCATTAATGATGATACCATGACGTGCAAAAATATGAAATAATTCTACGTCAATGTAGTAAGCAGGGAGGAGTGCATAGAATCCCATCCAACCTGGAGGGAACATCTAGCACTGGGTGCAGCTCAACATGAAGCTGCTTTGATCCAGAGAAGTAAATGGATCTGTGAAACTTGTAACCCTGTCACTCTCAAATTGGGCTCGTTAGACACAATTGAATTCTTCAGGCACCTGACTAGATACCCTATGCCAGGGATAGGCAAAATATGGCCCATGGGCCATATCTGGACTGCCAGGGGATTTTATCTGGCCCATGGTGAGTCCCTTAAGGGAGCAGATCACAGCTCTGCCCCAGACCTTGGCCCCCAAGCCTGGCTAACTCCACACACACATCCCATTCTCAGACACTGCTCCCTGCCCACACACAGGCTCATGCCATCCACCTGGCCACATGTGCTCTACTTGTGGGGTCCTAGACTGATCTCCATGGAGACCCTGCCTGCCTGACTTGGACTCCACCAAGTGACACCATCCAAAGTGGGTGCAGGGCAGATGGTCTAGGGCTGGAAAGGACCAATTGCTATGCCCCTGTGTTGTGCTGAGACAGATCAGCACCCACTCCCCCAGCCCACAACAGCTCAACAAAACTCCTTATGTGGCCCTCTTGCCTAAATAATTGCCCACCCATCTTACACATACACCACGATCCAGAGGATTGATGGTTGCCATGTTAAATCTGAGCAGTGGTGAAGAATTTGTGCTCCTATTGTGAATCTTGTATTGATTTATGGATGGAAGAATTTTCTAGGTCTGCTGTTCTGGCCTCTTTTACAAGTAGTAAAATGTTGAAGTAAAATCAGTGCCCCATTCTTGCTATCTTTATTCTCTAATGCCCAAATAAATGCAACTTAGCAAAATTATCTGTTACAACAAAAATAAAAATGAATAATACTAATGTGATTAGGTTATAAAACTCCCTGAGTGCCACTGAGGATAAATTTTCTTTATACATGGGTGTTCTACTAGACTTTCCAGCAATTGAAAATTGGGGAAAGAACACCCCAGCTAAGCATGTGTCCTGCAGCCTTCTTTTTCATAATGTTATAAAGGTGCACACATTTTTGTGTCCTACCAGACGTTCCTTTTTTATTATTCATTTATCCAAGATAATCTCATAAATTTAAAGACAGCATAACTGGAAGCTGCTCTGATACTGAATTTCTGTTCATTTAGCTTCAATATACTCAATTTTCATTCTAATTAAGAGGCAAATGGTAAAAAAAACCCTCAATTTCAGTTACATTTGCTTTAATGACAGAAAAGATTCATCTGCTTATTAAGAACCACAGCACTTCAAAATATTTCCTCCAGCATAAAGCAGAGGCAATTTCTTAATTTTTTTCCTCGAAATGTACAAGTTTTGTGTATGTGTGTACACTTGATAAAATCCCAAAGTAATATTAACATTTTTTCCTCTTAAGAGAGAGAAAGTAACCCCCCAAATTTTTGGAGATTTAAAGTAAATCATATCTGTCTATAACACAAGTTAGCATGGCACATGACCACCATGAAAGCATTTACTTTCAGGAGACACCTAATACAAAAAAAACACTTGGGAACAATGGTTATGTTGTGCTATTCAATATGCATTCATTTTATCTTTCAATTTTTTTTCACTTTCACTATAATATATACTATCCGATTTGTTCCCAGGGTCACTGCTCCTCTGCATACTTCCATTCTCACTACAGTTTTCTGACTTTGAATTCAGTTTTCTGCTGTGACTACTGTTTGCCATGATCTGACCTCTGTTAGACAACAGTTTCAGTCAAGGACCCCTTGCAGAGACACTAGCAAGTGAGGTAGATTCACCTTCTGTGGACCAAATGACAAATTTCCAGCTGGCACTTTTGTGCAGGTTATAATTCTATTACATATGTGCAGTTTGTGATTGTGTAGTATGAGTGTAAGCTGAGGATTTATAGAGTCATACATTCTAGGGTCAGAAGGGACCTCAGTGGGCCATCTAGTTTGATCCCCTAACCCGGCAGGCAAAAAAAGAGTCATCAATCCTGGGATCATGTGATCCCAGCCAGGTGTCCATCCAGTCTCCTCCTGAAGACCCCCAAGAATGGGGCAAGCACCACCTCCCTTGGAAGCCCATTCAAGATTCTGGCAAACCTGACCATGAAGAACTTTTTTCTAATGTCCAGTCTAAACCTTCTCTCCAGTAGCTTATGGCCATTGTTCCTTGTTGTTTCAGGGGGTGCCCTGGTAAACAGCTCATCACCTGCTGCTCTCCCCTTATGAATTTGTACGTCACCACAAGGTCTCCTCTCAGCCTTCTTGTGGAGAGCCTGAAGAGGTTAAGGTCCCTTAGCCTTTCCTCATAGGGCCCTCCCTGCAGGCCTCCAATCAGACAAGTGGCTCTTTGGACCCTCTCCAGGTTGTCCGCATCCTGCTTGAACTGCAGAGTTCAGAACTGGACACAGTACTCCAGCTGTGGCCTGACCAGTGCTGCATAGAGAGGGAGAATCACTTCCCTGGACCTGTTTATGATGCACCTATAGATGCATGACAAGGTGCGATTGGCTCTGCCAATTGCTTCATTACATTGAGGACTCATGTTCATCCTGGAGTCAACAGTGACTTCAAGATCTCTTTCTGCCTCAGTGGTGCTGAGGAGGTCGCCCCCCAGCCTATAGGTATGATGCTAGTTCTTTCTCTCTAGATGCAGCAACTTGTACTTGTCATTATTGAATTGCATCCTGTTGCTCACTGCCCACTTCCCCAAACTGTCTGTGTCAGCCTGGACCTGGTTCCTCCACTCCAGGGTGTTAGATTCACTCCATATTTTTGTGTCATCTGCAAATTGGACAGGGTGCTTCCCACACCTTCATCCAGATCACTGATGAAGATGTTGAACAGGACTGACCCCAGAACTGAGCCCTGAGGGACTCCACTGCACACATCTTTCCAGGTTGACACCGACCCATCCACCGCCACTCTGTGAATGTGACCCTTGAGCCAATTTGCTACCCAGTCTACCATATAATCATCCAAAGCAAATCTCCTCAGTTTATTTATAAGGATGGTATGAGATACCATGTCAAAGGCCTTCTTGAAGTCCAGATAGATAACATCCACCTCAACGCCTGCATCTAAACATTTGGTGGCCTTGTCATGAAAAGAAACTAGGTTGGTCAGGAAGGACCTGCCTGCTTTAAACACATATTGGTTACCCCTCTGCATCACATTAGTCAGCAGGCTCCCACAGATGTGTTCCTTGATAATTTTTTCAAGGCTTTATCCAGGGATAGAGGTAAGGCTGACTGGTCTACAGAGATCCCTGGTTCCTCCTTCCTCCCCTTCTTAAAGATTGGGATGATATTAGCCCTCTTCCAATCCTCCGGGACCTGACCTGAACACAATGAGTACTCATATATCCTTGCTACTGGTTCGGCTATGACACTCGCTAATTCCTTCATTACCCATAGGTGGAGTCCCTCTGGTCCTGGTGATTTGAACACGTACAGTCCCTCCAAGTGTCCTTTTACCGTGATAGCCCTTTTTGGTATCCGTGATGCATATTGAAGGTTTGTCTAGAATCCTATTTAAGAAGTCAAAGGCAAAAAACTCATTGAAGAGCTCTGCTTTGCCCCTGCTATCCATCATTAAGCCCCCCTGCCTGTCCTGTAGGGGTCCTATGCTACCCTGCACCCTCTTTTTGCTCCCAACATACCTAAAGAAATACTTTTTATTGTCCTTAATCCCTGCTGCTAGCCCGAGTTCTAGCCCTTAAGGTATCCTGGATGACCCTGGTTAGCCAAAGGGGCTTTCTGGCCCCTTTGCCCTCTTTTCTCTGCCATGGAATTGTCTCACTCTGAGCCCAAAGAATGGTCTCCTTGAGGAATGACCACCCATCCTGGACCCCCAAAGCACCTAGGCTCTTGGTTCCTAGTACCCTGCTAACCAATCCTCTGAGCCTATTAAAGTCAGCCTTTTTAAAGTTTAACACCTGTGTCCTGCTAGTGTCTGGATAGTGAATTTTATCATTTGGTGATTGCTATCCCCTAAATTGCCTTGAATCTGAAAGTCCCCCACCAGGTCATCCCCTGTGGCCAACACCAAGCGGAGCAAGGCATTACCCCTGGTGGGACTCCTTACCTCCTGTGTTAGATGGAGGTCTTGAATACATGCTAGAACCTGTGTGAGTGGTTAGATCTAGCTGACTGTTCCTCCCAGCATGTGTCTGGGTAGTTAAGGTTCCCCATGACTACCACGTCTCTAGACCACACAGCCTCTGAGAGCTGTCTGGAAAATTCCTCGTCTACTTCATTCTCCTGGTGTGGAGGCCTGTAGTAGATTCCCCCCCCACCAGGTCCCTTTCCCCCCCAATCCCTTTGGATCTTAACCCACAGAGTCTCTGCTTGTCCATCCTCTGATCCCAGTTTGATTAGGGAAGACATATACTGTTTTTTTGACATAGAGAACAACACCCCCTCTTTTTTTCCCTCCTTTACAACCTATAGCCCTCTATTCCTACCACCCAGTCATGAGTAGAGTCCCACCAGGTTTCAGTTAGTCCCACTAGGTCAAAGTTATTGCTCTTAAGCAAGAGTTCTCAATCCTCCTGCTTGTTACCCATGCTCCTGGCATTTGTATATATACACACTTAATTTCCCTGGTGGCTGCCCCTGGAACCCCCTTATACTGCTAATAGGTCCTTTGATATTTACCCACAAGATCAGCCCAGGTATCTCATGGTTCAGTGTTCCATGAATCACTCCATCCTCCTCCTTGCCTTCCCCCAATGAATCCAAGCAGGGGGGCAGGGTGTCTCCAAACCCCCATGGGCCCCATCTGGGTGGCAGCCTCAGAGGACCCCAGGTAGGTGGTGCCCCCAGGACAGGGTCCCTAGCAGCACTCCGCATCCTTACCATTAGTGTAGTGTGTGGTGCCTTCTTCTCTCCCTTGCTGAAGACTTCCTCCTGGCTCCTCCTGCTTGCCCACCTGTGTGAATGCTGGCACAAACACCAGCATGTCCTTAAAGGGCATGCCTGTTTGTGCACTCTGTTCACACATGTGGCTCAGGAGCACAGCTCCCTGCTGGTTCAGTCAAAAGGGATCTGGGGGGCTCCCCCTCCAGATCCTCCACAGCTGTGCCAGCTCCTCTGCCCCACTTACCTTCAGGGAATCAGCTGCTGCTGCCCCCGCCACTACCTTTGCTGTCTCCACTGCTAGTAAAGTTAGGGGGGCACATGTATGTTTAGAGACCCACATGTGCCTGATTAGCTCCTCCTGCAAGCCCCAACTGCTGGGGGATGTGAGAAACCACAGCTTTTAAAGGCTGCGGTTTGAATCTCCCACAGCTGCCTTGGAGCCAATCAGGCATTCCGGGCTTCCCTAGAAGTGCCTTCCAGTTGACCCTCCCCCTATGTTCCCTCCCACTGTGGGATCCCAGAGTTCCTAGGGTGGCTGGTGCCACTGCCTGAGGGGACAGCCTCCGGGCGTACCCCCCCAGCCCACCCTCTGTTTGAGCACTCTGATCTTGTGTGCAGCTCAGGAGCGTGGCTCGCTGCTGGTTCAGTCAAAAGGGATCCAGGGGGCTCCCCCTCCATATTCTCCTCAGCCGCACTGGCTCCTCTGCCACACTTCCCTTCAGGCGATAAGCTGCTGCTGCCCCTGCTGCTGTCTCTGCTGCCTCCACCACCGGTAAGGTTAGGGGGGCACACGTGTGTTTGGAGACCCATGTGTGCCTGGTTTGCTCCTCTCAGCTTCTCCCACAAGTCCCAACTCGCAGGTTGGTCTCCTGTGGTAAGTACAGACAGTCAAAAAGCCTGAGGCTGAATTGATTCAGTCTTTGTAGGTTAATCTAAACTGCAGAGATTAAATTGAGAAACAATGGGACATACATTCACTTTCTATCCAGGTAATGCAGCCACATGCCTGCAGTAGCTCAGGCCAGAAACTGGGGGTGAGGAGGGGAAGGGGGGTGATGCTAGTTCACGGCTCTCTGGCACATAGCCAGCATGGGCTGTGTATTTACTTCCTCTTCCTGCTTCCCATGAGGTCTCTGGGATTTGTGGTCAGAATCACAGCAGCATGACTCTGCAGGGTTGTTCATTACTTCCTCTTCCTGCTGTCAGATTTCCTCTGGGATTTGTAGTCCACAGTAACTTTCAGTAAGTTTAGCAGGGCAGGACAGTTCTGTACTTGGGGGAAGGTGGGTTTAACTCTTCTCCCTGGCTCCAGACCCCAGCTGAGGTTTGCCCTGTTGGGGGACAGTCCCTGACTCCCCCCCCAACCAGCCCTTCTCTGCTGGATCAAACAACACAGCACAGCCCAGGGCTAGAAAGCATGCTGCAATGCTGGGAGACTCTGCTTTAACTTAAATCAGGAAGCGGTCTTTAATAAAAGTTTCATAAACTGTTTTTACCCAAATCAGTTAAGTCTGATATTATATTCAACCAGGTTTATCTTAAACCAGTTTCAGTCATTTTAAAACTGGTTTATATGAACTGGACTTATTTTCTGTTACAGGTTTAAACCAGTTTCAGATCACTTAAACCAGTTTACATGTAACTTCTGTTCCTAGCCCTGTTGTACTTCCCATTCTTCAAGATAGCCTGCTCCCATGCCCATAAGAGACCCTGCTTAAAATACAGCTGGCTCTCCTGGATACCTTTTCCCCTTTGAGTTGCCTCCCAAGGGATCCTGCCCACTAGGTGCTTGAGTTTGTTAAAGTTTGTCTAGTAACAAGCAAATAAGACGACAGTGCTGTTTGCTTTATATATAAAAACCACTGAGGTATTCCAAAATAAAAACCTGAAATAGTGACACCAATATTGAAACTTACTGCCTTTTACTGTTTCTGCGGTATATATTATAGCAACCTATAATCAAGGATGCTATAGATATTAGTGAAAATAGAACCACAGTGATAAGAGATCTGGGTTGTACTAATGATGCATTTTATTCAGGTAAAGAAGGATTAAATGATGAGACAGCATTTTGTTAAGGTGGAATAGATGATATATTCTTTCCTGCCACACATTTTCCTCTTTCTTTCTCCCATTTTGGCCCTAGCTAATCTGGGCCAAACAGAGCCTGTTTTAAGAGCTTCCATCTAGTCCTGAACCTAGGCTATGACAACTGCCCTTTTTAGATGATAATAAAGCTTCTTGAATTAATCTTTTTCCCCTGTGCCTTATTGTCTCAGGCATTTATAGATAGAAATTGTTCAGTCCCCTGACGAAGCATAACAGTACCCATCTCCTCATGAGGTACTTCCACCCTGCTATTCACAGGAGATACACTATACTTAGCAAATCAAGTCATCTTTGCTCATGTCTCTGGGTGCCAGTCAAGCAACATACTATCAGTACTACTAGAGAGATCACAAATTATAGGCAAGCAGTATTTTCCCAAGGAGAGTGAAGAGAAACAGTTACTTAAATGCTTTTAGTCCCTCTTGGTTGCAAGCCAGGCAGGAACTAGATATTTTTTTTTTTCTCTAAGCTGGACATCCAAAATGATAGGCTAGTGCCTCACTGCCACAGAACAGGATCAGTCAAAATGACTCTCCTATTTTTCATTCTTTCTTTTCTAAATTCAATAGCCAAGTGCTTTTCTTTGAGCAATTAAACTACATATTCAGTGCAGGAACCAAAATAGAATAATCACTGCATAATTTGACTAGGAATCATGCCACTGGAGGAAAAGCTATTGTGATACTCCTGGAAGCAAATGTGCTGGCAAATTCATTTCTCTTTTATGCAGGAATATTTTCTTGGGTTGAGTGAGTTGATAAGCACCCTCCATTCTCGCTGAAGTCAACAGATGAAGGGGCTCAATTGCTCTCATGAGGTGCTTAGCACTCTCTATGATCAGAATCTCAAATAGAAAGGCTGTTATGATCTTGTGTAAAGCAAGGTTCCAATAGAACTAATTTGGAGCCCATTTAGGAGAACCCTCAATGCTGGAATGCAGGAGCATAAGACAGGGAAAATGTTGCATTCTACTGACAGTAAATAGGTGAGACATTACTTATATAAAACTGAAAAATGGAGAGACCTCTCTTTAAGAAGAGGCTGATATAAAACACATAATCCCCTTAAAATCAAAATTTCATTCAAAATCAGTTTTCCAGGTTTTTACCCATAAGGAGCTGAACTACTATTTGGGGATTAGGAGTATTGGCTTTTCCATTTAAATCTTGATGGTTTCCTTTGGGAAATAATGGATCTGCGTCTCATCTACCCATAAAGTATACAAGAGCCTTAACATTAATTTATATAGCTATGAGACCCAGAGTGGTCTAAAAGCGCCTTGGTACAATTGTGAATTAGGCTTCTCATATCTGACAGAGCTGAAACCATGGCATGTGATGAGGAGTGGCCAGCTTGCATTGATGAGGAGTGGCCAGCTGTAACAGAATGCATTGTTAGAATGAGGTACTCTGGAGTAGATTTGTGGGCATCCAGGACTAAACTGACTGTGTTAGGAATAAGGTGCATTGTAAAAGCAGCATGGGTCTTCTAGGTATGGGATAGAAGACTATATACACAATTTGCAGTATCCCTCATCCATGAAAAGCAGGTTAGTTATACATAGGGACTAGGTCGATTTGGTAGGGTCAAGAAAAAAGGGCTGGAGCAGTGACTGAGTGCAAGATACCACCTCCAGATATTATTATTTATTAATTGGTGTCATGACCATCTATTTCATCCAGTGAAATGAACTCAAGTTCATGAGACATATATTCTCTCTATATAGCTCATTTAGTTAGTCTATAAGGTGCATATATACCTTGCCTTCTATCAGTTTTATCTCCAGTCTAGAGCTGGAACAGGGTATGTGTATGTGCATAAATAATAACAATTTAAGACAACTTTAAATAATGTAGTTACTACAAGAGACACATTCAAAAATGATCTATGGTACAGTCCCCACTATTCACCTCATGATTCATGAACTATTTAGCCTCTCCTTCTTTTCCATTTTTTAAGTGGTTTTGCCTCTCCACCCAGGCATAGAAATGCATGCAAATTACTGAAAGTTAAAACAATATATCCATTAAAAGTCTTGTTTCTGCACACCTAGAATACTTGAGAAACAGTAGAATTGCTTCATAACAAGTATAAAAATAAGTTTAAACATGAAATATAAAAATCAAGTCTAGTTCTAGTATTTAATGCAGCTCAGCTTCCTGTCCTATTCTCTTCCTCGTGCCCCTGGCCTCAGTTTCCTATCTAGTCTCTCCTTTCACCTACCATGAACACATAGGCCCAATCCCTCCACTTTTCTTCTTTCGAATATGGCTGTTTCCTTCTCCATATTATCTAATTGCAGACGGAGAATATGAGAGTACAGGAAAGAGAGACTCACCCTGCTCTCATTCTGGTGTTTGTCATCATAATGATCCAGACAACATCTGCTCAACCCCTGCAACCTCAGGTTGGAGCATGCCTCAGTCAGTTAGAAGTATCAAGAGTTTGTAGCTGCCAGATTAACACACTTCTAACATGAATGTGAAAACTGAAGTGTTCCAAAGGCCTACACTTTAGCTAATCTTTTTTCCAGTCTTCAGCAGCATGGGAAAAGACACTGCAATGGCACATGGGAGACCCTATTTTTTTCCCTTTGCCACCCTGACACATGCAAAATTCAATCCTTTGCATTACAGCTTTCCACAAAATGAATGCAAGAACACTTTTACATGGGGAAATGTGCTACTTCCAAAATGAGATTATGAATCATATAATAATAATAAGGTTCAGAGATGTGGCTGAGTAAATTCAGTCCAAGCTGCTAAATTTAAGAAGTATATAGGCAACTGAAATTAGGTTTTCATAATGGGAAGAGTTAAGGAACCTTAACTATAAGGCTCTACATCTGCCTATAAGTACTATACCTTTTAAGGCAGCAAAATTTAGATTGGAAAATTTATTTGGAAAATATTTTCCAGATATAATCATATTTCATATTTGTTCCTTTGAAGCAACTACTATGGTATTAGGCGGGCTCTGTTTCTCATCTCCTTTCCTTTTTCCTTGCCTTCTTAAATACCTCTGATGTTTTATGAAGTCTAACCTGATTGCCATAAACAGTACTAACACATTGATATTTTTTGGCTCCCTTTTTCCTATTTCTTTCTATAGATACTATTTTTGTAGATGAGAAAAAAAGAAGGCAGAGACGCAATCAAAACAATGGCCTGTTACTCTGTTTCACTTTCCAAAAACAGGTAGAGTTTTTATTTTGAATGTCTTTGCCTTCTTTAAAAACTAAATCTCTTTAATTTTTTTCTTGATAACAGATAGATTCTAATCTCATTGCATTTTGTGCAAATTTACTATAGGAACTTCAGCAAATACAACTTCTATGATTCTCCATCTCCAAGACTCAGAACATTGTCCTTTACAGACATAAGTAAAATTATTTCTCAGCATCCTTTTATGCAAACATACAAGCTAACTAAAGCCTGTTAAATTGAATACAAGCCTATTAATTACTATGACAAGTAATCCATACTTGCTCTCACCATTTATCAGGCATCACTGTAGGGATCCCCAGCCTATATTTGGGTCTATACTTTCTTTCCATGGAACTGACGTAGTAAGCACACTTAGATTAAAATTACCATGGAGCACTGCACAATGTCAGGATGGCGATGTGTCTTGCTTGCAGTGGAGAACAACAGTGTCTGTTACCAAGGCTCAGCAACATCCATATGAAGTATCTATTTTCCCCTGGAACGGGTCAAGCAATTATTCTGGGTGGAGGACCGCTTACCAAGTTTTAGCATGCTGTCAAGGGTCACATGGGTAGCCCTGCCCCTTGACAGGTGCCCCGCCCCCTGGTTGCCATCTTGGGACTGTAAGTCCCACCCCTAGGCCCTGACCTTTGCCACCAGAAGTTCTTCCCCTTGCTCCCACAAGTACTGCTTTGCCATCTAGGAACCAGAAAAATACCAAATAATTTTTATATTCTAAAAATCAAACATTTACTACAACATTCATTAATTTGATTTCAAAAAATATTTTAGCCTTGATTTACATGTTCTTGTGTAGCGTACATAGAGGTGATTGCACAATAACTTAAAATGAAGTCTGCTGGACTGTTGTGGAGGGGTGTTGGTGGGTGGGTATAGGTTTGTGGTATAGGTTTGTGGATGTGTGGGTATCTGGGGTGTGGGGGAGGGTGCGGGTGTGTGGATATCTAGTGTGGGTGGGTATGGGGTTTGTGGAGGGCTGTCAGTGTGTGGGAGGAGGGTGGCTGGGGAGGGTTGTGGCATGTGTGGAGGGGGATTTGCTCACAGCCTCCCCGCAGCAGGCAGAGCCCCCCACAGTGCTCCTGCTAGCCCAAGCTTAGTGCTTCTGCTGCTCCTGGCCCCCAGGCACCTGTGCAGCCCTGTGCTCCCACTCACAGCCATTTTCCCCTGTCTGCCACCACTGCCCTTCTGCTGCTTTTCCATTTCCAACACCTCCCACTCCCCATCCCCTAGCCTGCCACTGCGGCACCATGTCCCAGTGCCGGACTGCACGGCAAAGACTGCAGGATGCAGCAGGAGCTAGACCAGCCCAGCCAGCATCACATGGAGCCAGCCAAGAATTGCAGAGGCTGGGTCAGCTCCTTTTGTATCCTGCAGCCTGGTGGAGGGGAGCAGTGGCAGCAGCAGGCAAATAAATGGCTGCTGTAGGTGGGGGGCAGTGTCAGAAAGTGGGCATGCAGAGCACAGCGACACCTGGGCAGGAGAACGGGCCCCACCCTGGTATGCCAGACCCAGTGCTGGTGGGTCCAGAATGGGGCATCAGGAGTATGGGGCAGGGGCTGAAAGGGCTTTATGGAGCCAGGCTGGGCTGTGCTAGCAGGGAGAGGGGGAACCGGCCTAGCTCCAGAGCCTCTAACAGCCCAGCCCCATGCTCCTGCCACCCCGCTCTGGGCCCTGCCAATGGTGGTCTCAGCACACTAGCATGGGCTTTGTGCTCCCATCCAGCTGATGCTGAACTCTACATGGCTGCTTGCTGCCCCTTCCACCCACCTGCTGCCACTTTCACCTCTTCCCTGCCTGTGGTTACCACCAGATGCTCTGGCACCACGTGTTTCCTGGCTGCAACTCTGGGACTGAAGCAGTCAGCTCAGGCTGACCCTGAGGACTGGTGTGATTGCCCGTGGTCCCCCTCCCGCCCCCCCCCCCCCCATCTCCCTTATCTGAATTTCTCTTGGCCACAGAGAGGCAGGAACAGGCCCACAGTCCTAGGCCAGAAACCTCTGCACAGCATGGGGCTCTTGGCTGGGGGTGGGGTGAGGGGGAGTGGGCGGCCCTGGCTTCTGCAGCTGCCTGGCCCTGTTAGTGGCTTCCCCTGGGTCCTACTGTTCCTGTCTCCTGTCATCCTTAACAGGCATCCAGGGGCAGATAAATATTAATTTTCTAAATTTTTAGGAGCCCTGCGAGCCACATGGAATGGCCTGGTAGGCCGGATATGGCCCATGGGCCATATTTTGCCTACCCCTGCACTGGAAGGAAAATGGAATTATGTCATGTTTTCCTTTACTGGTTTTGAATTTCACATTCTAACACATTCTCTCTCTCTTTCTCCCCACACTCTCCATCTCCTCCCCTCCTTGGGTTAGACACTTACAGTAGAAATTGTGGCAAAAGGACTACCAGAAATTTGGTCTGGTGAAATAAATTCATCCAGGTTGTCTGAGTCTAGAGTGGATAATTGAGTTTATCTTGATTTTGTTAGATTGGATTGACATTTGTTTGGTTATTTTTAAACAATAAACATTCAGTCTATGTTCAGTACCCCATGCATTCCATAAGTTGAATGTAAGAGAATGTTCTAAGACTAGAAAAACTGGTGTAAATATGATAAAATATGAATCAAAATGGGGCTTCAAGTTAGATTTCTGAGGCACATGGAGGATGGAAACTTAAGTGTACTATACAACTCTGGGTCAAGGCACCTAATTTCCATCTAAGGGATCAATTCTAGGTTTCCATCCCCAGCTTTCAATACTTCACAACCTCTCTTTTGAGGTTCTAAATAATGGTGATCCTCATTACACATAGCTCTTGTGATGTAATATGCCTAATTCTCACCTAGAAACTGGGGTGAGTTCTCCACCATATTTTGAGCATC
Source organism: Alligator sinensis (assembly GCF_000455745.1). Lineage (NCBI taxonomy): Eukaryota > Metazoa > Chordata > Crocodylia > Alligatoridae > Alligator > Alligator sinensis. The sequence continues at coordinate 1,375,505 of NW_005841881.1, read as the reverse complement.
AGAGGTAGAATTCTATTACCCAGCTGTATAAGGGGCATTTTTGGCACTTACATACAATTTGTAATTCAGTTACCCATGCAGTATGAACATGTAAGCTTACACACATATTGTGCACATACCCAATAGGCTATGTACTGTCCAGGCAGGTATGTGGCTTTGTACATGCATACACCTGGGATATGTACCAGGGTGGGAAGGAAGACATCTCTCCAATCTTTCAGTCACAACAGTTGTGTGGTGTGGGCATTCCAGCAGAAAGGAGAAAGACCCAGGTTCTAGCACCTCTCACACAGAGGAGGTTTGTGCATGTCTCCCTCTAAGTGTGTGTACAAAGCTGCATACCTGCCTGGCCAGTGTGTAGGCTATTGAATATTTTCAAAATATGTGTGTATGCTTAAATATGCATACTGTATAGGCAAAAGGGGTAATAGAATTGTAAACTGGGCATAATTCCCCCCCCCAAAAGGCTACATTCAAGGCTAGAAAATTGCCATTTAGGTGCACAGAGAATTCTGCCCCAGGCCTATTTAGCAGAAAAAGCTTTAGATTTCTAAGACTCCCAGCAGAATCCCATATAGTCAGCTACAGTGAAATTGAGAAGCTCCTAAATCTGTGTCCTGACCTACTCAGTTCCCTTTCCAAACCTTTTATTGTCTAATTTAAGAAAAGTCATTCTAAATGGTGTATTTCTGATATCTTCATATGTCCCTGTCATTTCCTCTTAATTGGCAGTAAAACACAAGGGCTGTAAAAGAGATTCTGCAGTTGTAAGAAAGAACTGACCTTTTATGCTGTTTTGCATAATAGCAAATGAAAAAAGAAAAAGAGAGAGAAGAAGAGTGAAAACATCATCCTTTGCACTCTCCACATGTTTATTGTCACCTACCTGTTCATATTGTTCAGGTCAGTATAATATAATGGTAAAGTCACTGATCAATGTAATGACTCCTTGCTTATTAGAAGGACATATCTCCTAGCAACAGCACTGGTTGAGTAGCTAGGATAAATCACTGACCTTCAAATCAAATAATATTTGGTATTTTATAAACTCCTTATATCCAATTCATTTAGTCCTCCAAAACTCATCCTTATCTTTTGCACCTCTACAGCCTCTCACATCAAAGAATCTCAGCGCTCTTTAGGCATTATAAATGCAAGACTCAGTGAATGCACCCTTAAAATGCAGCGTACTCTGGGATGTAATGTGGCAGAGAACAGGAATGTTAAATCACAGAATTGCACAAAATATGATACTCCAGGGAATTTATAGAAGCAGAATATAACATAATTTGAACTCTTTCATTTGTTGAAAGTGTTATAGCACCTATTTTAATTATGAAAATGAGGACTTATTTGTATGTCTCATCCAATAGATGGTATCCAACTGCAAAAATCTAAGATATTACAAAACAAAGAGAAGTGCATTGTCTACAAACCTTGTGTGATGCATATGCATTTAAGCTTTTGTCACTGAGAAAACCTTCTGTCTTTGAGAATACAATTTTCTACATTGACGTACAAAATGAAGCTCTATGTGGGGAAGTTAGACATTTTCCCCTTTGCTATAACTAAGTTTATAGCAATATGACAAACTGGTTGCCAGTTGGTTCATGCTTTGGTTTCAGTGATGTTTTTTTCTAGATTTTTCTTCTTCTTTTCAATACTATACAATCAATCATCTGAAATGGGCAGGGAGGGAGGGTAGGTCAAGTACAGGCTTGCAAAGAAACTGTAAAAGGCTGGTATTTAGGTTGTCAATAGCCATTCTGATACCTAGCCTTCATTTATGGGAACCCCTCCCTCTTCACGGCACAGCTCCAAGTAAGGTCATTTCACTGAAAGTAACTATAATATCTTGACAACATTATGCTATCTAGACCTGAGAGACAAAGAGTGGCAACTGCTACTGGATTTTAAAATAGTTGTTCATTTAGCATGATTTCTCAAGCTCAGAACAGCATAAAAAGAAGGCTGGTAAGGCCAAAGATTCAAAACAGAACTTCTAAGAAAGGAATTACATGAATAAACAAGTCCTCCAAATAACTGTAGTCTGGGGGAGATGCTCGTAACCTACCTCTTCATAACATTAATTCAAAGTTTGTTTTCGACTGGTTGAATATTTTTATCAACAGAAGACAAAACATTAGCAGTCTCAGCAAGTGGGGTAAAGACTGACCTACATTCTGAGTACTTACTTGGAAATGGATGTTCTGGGTCAGCGTGATAGCATGGCGAAAGCCTCTGTTGCTGATATACATGCTTTGTATAAAAATAAAAATATATAATACAAATAAATAATGTATTTCTACTCCCAAGTTGACACAGGGACCAGCTCCTTCCATCTGTTTGAGCTCACTAATTCAGACCCCCATTCTTCCTTCCAAATAAGTAATGAGGTATTATCACCATTTATAGTGACATGAAGGAGATCACACACAATTACTGAAAATAAGGATGTGGGAATCTGTAATCAAGGCAATGGTTTGTTCTGATCCTTAGGTAAATCATCTTTCCCTGGATGGTAAAGCCAATCTAGAAATTATTTCCTAAAAGCAAATCTGCCTGTATCAGTCATTTCTGTCACTCTTGTGAATGACTGTCCTTTCTCAGTGCAATAGGAGAGAGATCTTTTTGTTTTGTACCCTTATTACTCAAGGGTATTCGGGCTATATCTGCAGGTAGACAGGTGGGCTGAGAAGTTCAGCCCCAACCCATTTGTGCTGTTTATATGGTTTATTAAACTGCTGAAAGGTTCTGAATCTCTCATTTGACTGTAAAATCCATTTCTTCGCATGAACAATTCTCTTTAAATTAACTGCAGCTTTCAGATTTTGTAATGTAACTCCACAAACTCCCTGAAATTAACTCTTTCCATTTAAAAATGAAGATTCTCATTTATGCAGGAAGAGAACACAGAGAGCAGCAGTGAGCAAGCATTTCCTTTCCTTTCCTTTCCTTATTGCATTGCACATCCATCTTATAATGATGACCAGTGCATAATGCCTTATGATGTGGCACAAGATCAAGCACATAATTCCTCTGTTGCTTTCCTGGAAGGTTGAAGTTTCCTCAATGTGGGAAATAGGGTTTGTTAGTATAACCCTTCTTCTGGGTACCAGTAGGCAGCAAGAAGGGCCAGGTTTACATTTCAGGACACCTCATAAATTAAACCAGTGTCTTGAACCCCCACCCAGAAATCTGGGAACACTAAATTTGCTGGGGCATCCCATATAAACAAATCCCGCTCCTTCCAAACAGTGTAAACACAACCCCCCTCCCTCAATTATTACAGAGACTAAAACAAACCCAAAAGAAAAAAATAAATATAACTATAATGTGTAAGCACTATTAACTACAAAGCAAAGTATATAGGTGGCACCCTCTTGGGGGAGGCTTCTCCCATGCCCAGAAAATCTGAGAGTTGGATTACCCCAAGGGCAGTTCTGGGGGCCTACACCTCTATACCTGCCCTTCAGCAATGGGCTGGAGAGGAGGGCCCATACCGGAGAGTCCTATAAGCTGCTCCTTGGGTTCACTGCACCATGGGGAACTGCTCTAGAGTATAGGTCCTTCTACATTGCATGGGACTCAGTTGCTCCTGGAGAAATGGTAGAGCACCAAACTTTGCTCCCACAGAGCAGTGTGGTGTTTGTCTGTGTGGTGACTGTGGCTTCAGCCAGCATACCAATACCCAAAAACTTCTGGGCTGGATTATATGGCCTGCTGAAATGAAAACTGCAGGAGGACAAACTCAAAAGGGAGCCAGGTCAATTATTGGCTACAGCTGACCTAACCACACAGTTTGGCTGGAGCAAAGGATCATCCAGAAAAATGAAGTGGAGAAAGCCAGATCTACCCTCTAGGCCTGGGCTGCAGGTAATTTGGGTCATATAGCTTCAGTGGGAGCAGAATGTTGCAAACCTCAACCCCAGTCCAAAGCTGGTATTAGCAACGCCCAGGTTTCAACCCGGTTTAAAACTGCCAGGCCTAATTCCTAGCCAGCCAACCCAAAGAATCAATGCCCTCCTACCTGGTATTAATTCTTTAAAACCTCAGAAAAGGGGAAAAGAAAGGAGGAGAGAGGAGTTCCCAGGTACTGGGACAATTCTCCTTATCTCTCTCCTCTACCTGAGTGTCTCCTTTCACTATCTGCCAACTCCTTTTCCTTTGGAGAAGACTTAATTCTTCAGCAGCTCCTAGCAGCTTCTTCTCTTCCCCAAACTGGCCCAGCTCACCTTATTTCCCTCCACATGAAATCAGCTTAACCTTGTCGTCAGGGAGTGTCACACTCCACTCTTTCTCTTAAACAATCTGCCTGAAAAGTCTTTGCTCCCCTTTACCAATCAAGCCAGAGGATTTTACATATTTTGCCCAGATACAAGGTGGGTATTACATTAGTTAGAGCTGCTGACTTATTGCCTTTCCCCTGGCTCTATTTGTCTCCTGATATGACCTGTCTTTTCCTTTGTTTGATACCTAATGAATATTTTAGACTGGGGGACAGCTAGGGAGGAAACACCCTTGTCAGAGTAGGGCATTAAATTTGATGCCACTTTGTACTAAACTGTTGATGCTGCTCATTGCTGTTATTGTTAAACAGTAAAACTAAAATGCTAGAAATGGGAATAAAAAAGTACCATCAAAAGTACTATCAAGTAAGAAAACAAAAAGAAACTGAAAGATCTATCTAGTGGTTTCCCAGGTACATTTCTCTTTGTTCCATTAATTCACCAACTATGAAGCCAGTTTGCAAAGAGTTGATTTCAAGCTTTATGAGAAACTGGATTGAAATGTTTGTCTCCTTTCTTGAGTAGTGAAATAACAATGACCTTGCAATTTCTACTCATGACAATAGAAAACATCCTTAGTTGTTTATGCTTTCACTTTCAAGCTGACCAGAGCTTGGATTACAGCATGGATTGGGTGCAAAAAGCTTAGCGTGCTTCAACTCTTCTATTACTGAGAGAGAGAAATCAAACTTTGAAATCTACCTTTTATACACACATGCACAAATCTTGCCTTGCCTATTATTTTCTGCTTGAAAACCATCTTCCCTTTAATAGACTCTGCAGTATGAAAAATGGACTGAAGAAGGCATCAGATTCCTGTTCAGTTCCCCTGGGTGGCCTGTGATTTACCTCAATCATAATATTTTAATTTACCCAGACATGTTAGTTAATAAGGCTGGGTAATTTCCAGATGATGGGGATAGGCTTTCATAATAGATGAACTGGGGACATAATGGTGCTGTAAATAATGGACTCTCTTTATACATAATTGACTTCCACCTCAAAGATCTTGGCTCCCTAATTCATCCAAGAGTAAGGAGAGACATTAATAATAACTCAGTTTGGAAAAGTTGTTGGTGTCAGAAACTAGCCAAAAACCTCCTTTTAGTTTCCTAGCTTTTCCAAATATTTTTGTAATATCAAAAGTATCCCCAAGTGTCGATCAAAACTAAAGCCATATGCTTCCAAATACTGCTGTGCCCATTTGTTTTCAGGAATTGTTTTTTGATCTGTTTAGTAATACAATATACTGAATTGAATTTATCAAGGAAATACAAATATTTAAATTACAAAACCACTGGTCCCTTCTTGTTAGCTATAACAGCTTTGTAATAGACAGAAGCCTGTCTATTTTGTGGGCCTCTAATTTTGTGGGCACAAGTTTGTATCTCAAATAGCTCTATCCACAGTCTTTCACCCACATTCAATTATGGCACATTTGGGAGCCATTTTTGCATCTAATGTTACATTTTATTTTTCATACAAAAATTGCAAGCTGATATCTAATTTTTAGATTAGGAACAGAACAAGAAAGAACAAAAGTAAAGTTTCTGTGACACAGCTGGACTACACAGACAGGGCCAAGGAATAATCCTGTTTCTTGTGGTTTCCAACACAGCATCTCCATTCTAGGAACAGGGAAGGATTTGCATATCTGTATAGAGAGATCCCATTTCACTCAAGCTTCTCCTCTCCGTCCCTGGTTGCGTGGTTTGCGAGGACGAGCTTATGGCAAGGGTGATCTCCAAAGGGGCATGCAGGGGACAGAGACCACTGAGAGTTAGAAAGGGAGGTGCAGGACCTCCTCACTGGAACCTCTGGTCCAGGAATCACCAAACAGAGGAGGATACCATCCTTTCCCAGTGAAGACCTCACAATTAGTGGGTCACTTACTGTTTCATTTCCCTGTGGTAGCCTGCTTGCTTCTTGAGACCCTGCATTAATGCAGATCCAATCAGCGAGCTCCTGGCAACCTTTGCATAATCCAGGTCAAGGGCAATTGCTCCTTCAACACTACAGATATATTTGAGACTGATACTAATAGAGGTACCAGGAATTTTCCCACTCTGCATACTTGAAGCACAAGGTGTTTGTTCAGGTGTTTCTAACATGTTGTGATGAATGCTAAACAGTTCCTGAGTCAGCCTGGCCCTGACTTCTGTCCTGTGCTGTTCTTTAACTTTTACCAGTGACTCCTTTTCCTCTATGCCAGGGGTGGGCAAAGTCTAGCCCACTGGCTGGATGAGGCCCACAGCAAACTCCATCTCCCAGCAGACCCTGCCTGCATTGCAGTAGATGGTATCCAAGGGGCCCCAGCAGAGGCGAAGCCATGGCAGTATGAGGCCAGGGTTTCCATGGAGACTGGCCCCAGCAACTCTGTCAGGGTGCACAGCTGGGCAGGGACCTGCTCTGGGTCTGGGATCCTGAGGCAGTGACAGCACAGTTTGGAGCCAGGGCAAAACTGCAATCCACTGCCTACATGCCCTGGGCAGGAGTGTTCAGACAGTGGATTGTGGCTCTGCGCTGGCTCTGGACTATGCTGGCCCCGGAGCAGCTCCTCACCCAGCCATGCACTCTGCCAGCACTCGTGGGGCTGGTCTCCATGGAAACTTTGGCCCTGTGTTGTCACGGCCCTGCTGCTGATGGGGTCTCAGTGGAAACTAGGTGCAGTGACATGGGCAGGGGCTTCTGGGAAATGGAGTCTGGCTGCTAGCTGGATCTGCCATTTTGACCATCTTGCTACATGCCTTCTTGAATGGCCCAGCAACATGTCCCTCTTAGTCTGTTTCCTTGTTGGCTCAGAACCTCTTCTCCTGCCTTGTCAGGGGTTCAAAGTCAATGTTGTTCCAAGAAAAGCCACCGGGCTTCCTTATCTCAGGACTTTCAGTTTGCAATTGTGATAAAATTGCTTGCCATGCACATCTTTAGGTCTAATAACTTAGAAGGTATTCAGTCCAGTCACAGCGCCCCTTTAACTCCCTGGACTTGGAGACCTGAAAATTTCCTTCCATTATGAGGTTCCCAGCCTTACACCACCTTGATGTTTAGTGTCTTCTCCAATAAATTGCATGTCTAAGCTATCACAATCCTGTTCTCTTCAGATTCTTCAGGCCCAATGTCTGTCACACGCTGCCACCCTGCCTCCTTTTGGCATGTCCAGTACCACGGATTTTCAACTATTGCCTCTCAGCTGTATCTGAACTGCACATAGCCTTATCAGTATATTACCTTCCTGTTGAATCTTAAAGTGTAACAAAGTATAATCTAGCTCCTAAATTATAAGGTGCAGCTGTGCCACCTTATCTAGCTGAGTGCTAGAGGCAATGTAAAGTACTGGGTACTGAAACCTAAAGAGCTCAGCAGGCAAAGCTTATTTCCTACCAGCTTTCTTTTACCTAGAAATGGCTGTGTCCTGCAGACCACTTAGCACTTCTTTGTTACTTGGTCTCAGATATCCACCCTGTTTGCCTTCTGAAAAAAAGCTCTAGGAAGGAGATTCTTGCTCTTGTACTAACACTGTACATGCCGCCCTGCTCCGGAACTCTCTCACCAGATCTGTGGGACCACAGGAGCCTTTTGCTCTGCCTCCCTCGGCACTCTGTACCAGTCTCTGTACTCCTTCAGTGCAACTGGATCCACTGAGCATCCTGATTCCTCCATCTCTCTCACATCTTCTCTGAACTGCCTTCTTGCCCCTTTTAATTGTTGAGTCTCCCTATGCACATGCGAGTTGCTTCTTAAAAATGGTGTTGCCTTGTCCCCTTTCTGGCATTGTTCCAGTTGCTCTCTAGGCTGCTCCAGCCCCCACAAGCAAGGTAAACTTTTCTTTAACCCTGTGCCCATCTCCATTCGATGATCTGTTCTTGCGCCACCTTGGCACAGGTGGCTGGTCTTGTGTGCCAAGTAGCCTTGTGTAAACCCCAGAGAGTTCCTCCATCACCTTCGGAGTGGCTCCGAAACTCTCCTGCCTTGACTTTGGATGGATCTTCAGTGGAGGAGGTCTCCATTGAGGATGCCTCCAGAGTTGTCACGTCCCTTGGCGGATGTCCACGGGGCTCCAACCTCCCCTACACCCTGGCCATGTGCCAATCTTTGAGATGGGCCTCAGGATCTTTTGTGGCCAGCCCTTAGATGATGTCTTCCTCAGTACCCACACTTCCTTCTCCTCAGAAGGGTGTCTGGGGCTCCAACTGGATAAGGGAGGTTTGAGATGCCTTGTCTTTGGAGACATCCCCACTGGTGCTCCGAATACTCCCAGAAGGATGCTGCCGATCACCACTGCATTCACGTATCGCCCATGATCTCCCGTCAGGGCCTTAGTTTCCCAAAATCCAGCAAGGGTGAGCTGGGTAAATGTGTGCTGGGTGGGAAAAGAAAAGAGGGAAGAACAAAAGAAACCACACCCATAATACAAGACGAGCACACAAAGGGGGACCCCAAACCAGGAAGGAAAAGGATCAGGAGGAGAAAGGAGAAAAGAAAAGGAGGAAAAGAGGAGGTGTGACTGTAGAGCTGAAGGCTCTCCTTCTTCCCAGACTTAAGTGCCTTAGGCAAGCACGTCCCTTGGGCTGGGACCCATGCTTCTACACCGGTCGGGGTCTTCTTCAGCTCTTGCCAGAGCCCCCTCTAGCTTGGTGTCTCAGCACCGCCCACCACTGATGCAAGCTCCCATGGCATTTCCTGCTGCCGCCGCTGCTGGTCTCTCCACTAGTTCCTCTGGCCCGCCCCAGTGCTGGTCACCCCCAGCCAAGGGGATTTTTGCAGCCCCTGCTGCCACGGCTCCACACCAGCTCTCCACACCAGCTCTTCGACTTCTTGCCAGTGCTGTTCCCTCCCGGCATGGAGAGCCCTTGCAGCCCCTGCTGCTGCAGCCATTTCTCCCCACGCCAGCTCTTCGGCTTCTTGCTGGTGCTGGGATCCTCCGGTGCAGCGACCCCCCGCTGC
>NW_005841881.1:1340488-1366241 GCF_000455745.1 Alligator sinensis | reverse complement strand
GGGGCTGGCTTTTGTCTTCACCGCACAGCATCTCCTGTCATCACCAGCCGCTGCTGCAGATGGGTGCAGCTGATGAACCGTGCAGGTGTCTCTCCCCGGCATGCTTCCCCACTTCTCCGGTGTCCTGCAAGATGTTTTTTTCTTCCCTGTTTGTCTGGGGTTTGTCTGTGGGCATGGTTTCCTGCTCACCCGTTCTTACGTCCTTGCGACAAACCCCTTCTTGTCTTCCTCTTTCTCACATTCCTCCAGACTCATACCTCTGGAAAACCTTGGTTTGAGACTGCTGTCCTCTTTCTCCTCCAGGGCCAGCTCATTCATCTATATTTAGCCCCACAGGCTGAGGAAGGCTATGCTGTGCACAGTACTAGATGCCATGAAAATACTATTGACTTTTTGGGGCTGTCTTATAATATGCCACTAGATGGATGGAGACACCATCAGCACATTTTGTACAAACTTATGCACCTCCCCACAACTCATTTGTTCTGAACATTGTTTTATTGTATTTCATCATACGCCTTGAAATGTGCCTCAAGTAAAGAGTCATGGCTGGAGAGGATAGCCTCAATAATCTGTCCACAGGTAACAGAAAGGCAGCAGTGAGTGCTGTCCAGGATGCCTTGCCAGAGCCCCCATAGACATACCTCTTGATGCAGGCCACAATTAAAACTAGTGCAGAAACAAGGCAGGGGAGAGGAAGGTGAAATTCCTTATCAAGCAGCTATCTGTTCTTGGACTCTGTGGTGAAACTGCTTGATGAGGTCTGATTGGGATCCTACTACTCCACAGAAGAGTTGTGGCTGAAGCTGGGGAATGTGACCATTACTTTGGGGACATTGAGTTGGGGGCTTCTGACCATTATTATTTTCATGTATGTGTGATGCTGTATGTGAGATGCCTGTTCTTGAACAACTAGGAGTCCTGCATGTGTTTCTTGATGTTGACATATGGATATGGATATTCCCAGCACATGGATATTTGCATTTTGGAGAAAGTCCCACAGAGTCTGTCTGTGGATGCTGGGATTCACAGAGAAGGGTATGTAGGATGAAGGGACTGGCTCAGGAACCTAGAAACTGGACTGGCTGGGATGCCTGTGGTTTTGGCAGCAACCCTTTTAAAAGGAGCTCAAGACCAGAATGTACTAACTTTATTGGAAGCTGATGGTAAAATTGGTGTGGTGGGATGCTTCCAGGCTGGCTGCCCCACCATATGTCACAAAGGTGAGACTCAGCCCCTTGTAGATGTTGTGTGGTCACATAAAGCAGAGCCAGAGCCAGCTAGGGCTAGAACTCCCCTGGGTAATATATTGCCATCAACAAGCCAATTCCATGGGGTATGGAAACATTTCCTCATACCCTCTCCAAACCCACTCCCCAGCCCTCCTTGAAGACACTCACCCTACTCCCTCACCCAGTGTCTAACCATCCAAAGCTGTCCTAGTAGTTCACTTCCATCCTGTTTGGCTTGGTGTGTCCTGCTTTCCCAGCCTTGACTGCCTATCTCCACTGTCTTTACCCTGGATCCAATACCTCCCTACTTTCCTCTAGTCCTGAGACTAGTCTCTTGCCCTGCTTCTAATCCCTACAAGTATCCTGCATGTCCTAAATGTAACTCACTACTCTCTCTAGAGTCCTTATTAGGTACCAGGCTCATGTTGATTCCATTGATGCTCCCTCTACAGCTGTCTCAGGTCCCCGGGGGTTCTTATATATGAGCTGAATAAAAATTGATGGAAAATCAGTCTAGTAGCAGCATCTGTGAGCAGGTAAATCCTGTGGTTAGCAGCTAACTGAGTAGCTAAGTCCTGCCAGTCATGATTTTTGTAGAGCTACTTTCTTCTGCTTGCCTTGGCACAGGACAGTCTCCAAACACCCACAGGTGGAGTTGTGAATAACTCTATAGTCTAAGTAGCTACTGATCACCTACAGAGCCATCCTGCATCTATGTATGTTCAATGACCACAGATGTTGATTACCCAGATAACTTGGATCAATGTAATGCACTCAGCTGCACTACAATACAATAATGGGAAATAAATGAAATAGGGTAATACTAAGAGAATTACAATTAAAGGCAGGTTAGTGGCATTTATGCATATACCGATGGAAAAAAGATCTCGCCCTTTAGCATTAAATTAAATGAAACATCATTGGTAGCTCCTCATAGCTTGAACCCCCTAAAAAGTGAGATTTTCTTTGTGGTTGCAGCTGTTGTGGCTTTTATTCTGTTTTGTGACAGGAACATCAAGAAAAACGAAATGAGATAAATGTTCATTTAGAACAAGACAGAAACCACCACCTCAGGTCACATGCACCTATAAAGAGACATCAGCTGGTTATGGATTTCAGTCACTGCCCATCTAGGTGCTATTCAAAAGTGTGATCTAAAGCTGAAAGTCTCCAGATCATATTACCATTCCCCTGAGTCATCCAGTTCTATGGCCACGTATATTTGTATAGACTTAACTTAGAATGATGCTAGAGCCCACTAGCTACATAACAGGTTGTTGTCACTATGCAGGTCATTGCAGAACTAAAGTCATCTAACAACATTGTTCAAATCTATTGATTTCTTATTTTTTACTGTGCTCGGTAAATTATAACAGAATGATTATAGATACATGGTACAGCATAAAACAGACCAAAATCATATTTCACACACTATCCTGAGAGCAGACTGATCATTTAAGGCTCACTAACTTTTTAATGTGATAATGTTTTATTAGAAGTGGAGACAATTGACTGTGTATAACAGCATTAAGGAAATACACCATGCTGAACCATTTATTATATTTAATCAGGGTTGGAGGAGATCTGGAGATGTCTCACAAATAAATCAGTGATCTGGTACCATTGTGGAGAATCGTGAAGAAGTTAAAAAAGGGGGAAATAGACAGAATTGGGGCCCGGGCGGGGGGATAACCTTTAGCTCTGAGAAGAAATTTTAAATGTCTTAAAGGACTGCACATTGGTTATTGTTAACAGGAAGCCCAAATGGGAAAACATCTCATTTAATTATATCTGGAAAAGCAGCTAAATACATTCTATTATATTAAGGTAAGTTATCAGATAAAATAATAATAAATAATAATAATGTTCACAGGATACAATTTATGGGGTAAGGAAGGCTGCATTTCTGCTGTTATCTCTTTCAAACTACCAGTATACTTCAGTGTATAATCATTACCACATGCTGTTCAATTCCCAGTGTAAAGTAATCTACATTATCTTATTCCCTCTATGATTCTTCTCCTGCAATGATTTCTTATTTATCTGTATAACCCGAGTGGTACTCCTGGGCCAAATCACTACCAGCTAGCTCATCACATCTGTCATCCTAACTTTTGCCTTGCTCTTGCTGTTAACTGTCTTTTCCCAATCCCTGCCATGGGGTGCTGTTAAAAGATATTTGTGTTGGGCAGCACCTGAGTTTAATCTTAAACGCTCTGCATTCCTGAAAACCAAAGATCCATGCATGCTACTTTCTTTGTTAGTGAAACTTCATACTTCAGATGCATGGCATTTGTCTGCTTTAGTTTCCCTAAGAAAGATATGTGAAGCCACAAGTCAGCCAGCCTTCCTCAATCTGTCTACATTTACTGGTTATAATGGAAATCCATGTGACTAGTGCAAAGGAAGACAAAGTGCAATAAGGCAAAGCCTGGCAGGAATTCTTTGTTCATTTTGGTGCCATTCCTATTCTTCTGCATTCGTCTTCTCAGAATATTGAGAAATCATCCCTACCAGGGACCTGATGACTTCTGGGCACTAAATATTTTTGTGTGAAGAGAATTTCTGGTGGGGCATTAACCATGAGAAGTTCAAGACTTTTTGAAACTCTAGTGATCCCCTGAGAATGAAATATGATCAGAATTTTATTTTATTTTTATTTACTTTATTTTATTTATTGAAGCCCCTGCTATTTGGTCATTTAAATGTTATTTGAGTTCGTTATATTAATTCTTTATTAAAATGTCATGCTTAATGTTACAAAATGAAAATAATGTTAAAAGGCAACACTTTTAGGGACAAGCAGAAGCTTTAAAAAGGGCAAACTTGGACCAGAAAATTAAAGCTTGCATAGTAATTAGGGTTTGGCTAGGAATTACATTAAGCCTAAATACTTTTAAACAAACCAGATGGTACCAAATTATTTTCCCCGGGGAATTTTATTTTATACTCCATCTACTTTTTTTTATATCAAATTCCAGTATAATTCCAAGGGGCTAAGGTATATAATGCCCTTGCACAACATTTGCATTTTATCTCCTTCCTGAAAATTATACCAATTGAGCACCTCCTGCTTTTGGGGTGTTAGAAAGAGCTTTTGCTTAAATAGAATGGGACATATATCTAAAGCCCTCCACACTTCTTAATCCCTCATATGTGACTATTCTTATTGCCCTGTTATGGGGTGGTTGTCAGAGGCTAAGTGGTGGGAATGGCTTTTTGGGGAAGCCTCTTGTTACCATGCTGGCAGTGATTTACTAGACAAGAATCAATAGGTGTGTACACTCATTCACCAAACCTGCTCTACAGTCAAATGGCTCACTTCAAGCTGCTTGAATGTAGGTCAGGAATGACACAGACAGGTGTTCGCTGGTCCCAGGAGCTGCACAGGGAAACTGGAGTAGGTAACTCAGAGGAGGGAGAAGGAGGGATTGGGGGGTGGGGGGTAGTTGGCAGGTCTGCAGTTCAGGTTGTTGGATCCATAGAGGAGTTGTCCATCGCAGGGGGGGAGGGATAAAAGAAGTCCAGTCAGGATCAAGGGGGTAGGAAGAGCACAGCCCAGGGACTGGGCAAGTGGTTGGGCTTTCCCAGCCTTGAGGCTGTGCTCTGAATGCATACAGATGTTCACTAGATTGACCTAGCCCATTCTTGATTGAAGTTAGCTCACCGCCTCAGGTAAACTCATTAAGATTGGGCCCACCATTTTTCACCCAGTTTAACCTCCCAGAACATCTGTATGATAAGGCATTAAGAACAATTAATCCTACTTAAGTTGATCTAAATGCAACTTTACATACCCAATGTGTCAAATTTTCCTGGCAAAATGTGGGCTTCTGTTTTCTCTTTGGCGGGGATAAAATTAGTCTTTTTTTTTTTTTTATTATTATCAATATAGTAAAGCATGGGAATTTAAACTCCTGCCTCTCAATATTCTTCTTCTGAGTACTTGAACATTAGCAATGTCTGTAAAGCGTTTTTAGGTCTCTATTTTTTAAGGAGTAAAAGTACTGAAGAGACAAAAAGCTTGACACTCCTTCCACTAGAAAGGATAGAGAATCAGAACGTTCTTGTACATACTAGTTTTAAATCAGCTGAACCAAACTTGACCATGCAGCAATGAATTTCCTGAGAGATGGGATGAAAGCAAATGCTTTGCATCAGAAATCATATTGCAGATATCATAGGACCATGACATAAGTGGGATTCAGGTTTGACGAGATCTCCTGCTATACATGGAAACTGCTTTGGAATCTTAACATAAAATAGTTTCCTGTAATCGGTATGGGATTACAGGATTAGGTGACCCAGTGCACAAATACAAGATCATAGAAGTTGATCATAGAAAGATGGCTGCAATAGTTATGGTATTAAGGAATCTTTGGACAGGGAAGCTGGCACATTATTTCCTATGACTTGTCTGGAGCCTGTGTAAAGAAAGAAACAGTTAATGGTGAAATAACACAATCCATTTGATTTGAATGCAAATAAACAATAAACTCCTATAAATAGTTGGCATCTAATGGGAAAAAAATGGCAGAGATATTGGCCATTTTGTATGGAAGTCTTTTATTGGTGGGGGAGGAGGTAAAATGCCAGTGGGTGCAAGTTACACAGGTGCCCTAACACAACACAGTACTCTAATATGCAAAATCTTATGAAGAAGTAATTTTCTGAGACACAAGCTAAATATATTATTTATGAGACGCTGGCAATTTATAACTTCATCACTGCATTCACAGAAGAAGGAATATAAGCAACAGGCCTGATTTATTTAAGGATGGTGTCATCTTTGATATTCTCTAGGAGTTGAAATCTATTCTTTTTGCCCTTGTCTCTGTACCATATTTTTACCACCCACTCACTGTTTTGTAACTTTTAATGTCCCTTATAAGCACAGAAATTACATATTCAGAGAAAAACAACCTAATAATGCATATTAGAATATTTTAGGAACATTGCTGTTCATGGGTTTTCTTTATCTTCCCCTGTGCAGTTTAAATTGTTGCTACTTTTGAATTGTGCGTATTGTAAATTGAAATTGCTTCCAATAACATAATCTCCCGGCGGATGTGACCATCATGCTCTTACTACATACTCTTCACTCATCAGCCTCCAACCATAGGTAAGTGTTACCATGGTCATTATTAGTATTTGGTGATTTTATGCAACCACAAAAAAATGACAGGTAGATGCATTGGTTGCAGTTTGGTCCTATCTGCCAAGCACTTACAAGGATGAAAATCAGTAAATGCTGAATGTTTGCACAATGAACTGAGGTTCTTACTAGCAGTGCAGAAGCCAGATACACCCTGCATTGCTGTAACAAATAATATATTTCACTGTAAATGATGCAGCAGTGTGATTCATTTATGAAGTCTGATTATACATCTATGATTATTATAAGGTGAGAATAGAATATGCAGAGAAGGAGAGTTGGATTGCAGAGAAAGATTAGGAAGAATATGAAAATGAGAATGTTCCCTCTTTAACTAACATTGAGAAATGGAACAGATGTTTATCAGCTGCCTTTCATGCAAAGAACTTCTCAGATTCAGGAATCGCTTCACTTAGTACAGAGATGGAGAGTGCAGCAAGACAATGAATACTCTATACAATTGAAACTGCAGGGGGATGTTAGGTAGGTGGAATACTATTCAATTTACCATTGTGCCAGGACATAAAAGCCAATTTGAATCCTACTCAAAAAAAACAAAACAAAAAAGCAAAACAATTAATTAAAAAAACAACAAACAAAAACCCCTAAAATGTTTAATTACACCTAGTTTCCAGAACATCAGACTTCATGCTTCATTGAAAAATGGCACTACTTTCACCACAATACCTTCTGACACTGTGCAAAGGTTTTAGTTTGATATTCACTCAATGAGAGAGAGACACCATTTACTAAATCATTTGGGCCATTTTTGAGACTGTGCTGGCTTTTTCTTGGAAATCTGCAGTTCACCTACCAACTAGAATGCAATAACTCAGCTAAGCTTGTGAGAACTAGAGAGACCAGATGTAAAAAAAAAATCAGAAATTATATGAAGAAGACACTTTTTGACAATGTCTTTAATGTACTGAACATTGTAGGAATGCCCTCCCCCTCACCTTTTCTTGCAAATCTAATTTAGATGGAGTCTAATAATATTTTAAAATGTTCTCAAAAGTACTGCAGTATGGTTTCATATTCCATTGACTTGAACAAAAGATGGAGTAGCTTGGACCCTATGAAAAAAATAAGACTGTATACATACAAATGAGTCATGTTTTTCTAAGCTGGCATAGTTCATTGGAATTCAGGACTATTCTCATATTCTAAAATTGAATTAAAGGCAGGAAACAACGGGTGATCTTTTACACTAATGACATTCCATTTAAAATGCAGTAATCACACCAGACAGTTACCTGTGCAAAAAACCCTAGGATTTTATCACCTTCTGGGAAGCAAGTGCTTCTATCAAATTAATAAATGATGGGTGTTAAAGCAAGAAATTCATTGTGCCATATTCAGACCAGGGCATTTTCATACCATGATATGTGTGGGAAAATATAATCATGAATATTAAAGAAGAGTGCAATAAAAGAAGAGTTAAGAGTAAAGATGATTCCACAAATTGAAGAGCCAACCAAGACAATGGTGTACCTGTCAGTGGGTGTGTTTACACATGCATTAGATCTGGGAGCAGTTTACTCACAAGTAAACTACTTACGAGTAAATGTTCCTGGGCTTTACTCATAAGTAAACTACTTACGAGTAAGTGCTCCTGGGCAGGTCTCTATGCATGTAGGGAAGTAGGAACAAATTTGCTGCTAATTGTGGCAAACTGCTCTTGCTTCCTGGAACCCTGCAATGGGCCCCTGCAGCCACCAGAGGGAGCTGTAGGCCTGCACTGGACCAGGGGATGGTTGTCTCCTGGCCGGAGCTGAGACATTGCTCCCTGCCTCCAGGGGCTGCCTGCTACAGGGGCAGGGACAGTGTTCCCCCACCCCAGCAGCAAGGAGCTCCTAGCCCCAGATCCCTGATTGGGGCAGGGGCCTTGGAAAGAGCTGCAGGGGAGGGACAGGTCTCATCCCCCTGTCCCAATCCACTGGTGGGGCAGCTAGCAATGAGCCCCCACACAGTGGGAGATAAAAATCTCTTAGCTCCAGCCTTATGGTCACAGAGCCCGCCACAAGGAATGGCTTTCCATGTCACCACTGGCTGGCAACAGCACCAGTTCCTCCCCAGGGGGTGCCCGCTGATGGGTGCCTGCATGCCATGCACCACAGGACCAGGACACAGGGTGTAGCTTCAAACCATCATCAATGGGGAGGACCATGCCAAGCCAACAGCCTTGCAAGCCCTGGACATGTGGTAAGCCCCGCACCAGGTAGAGGGCCCTCCCTACCCCAGCCCATGCCCATGCCCCTGCCCCTGGGCTTGGACATTGGCCTTGCTGGGACTGTACTCTGCCAGCCAGAGGGGGAGCCACTTGCCTTAGAGGAGCACTGGGTGCTGTCACCCCTGCGAGCGCCATCCACTGGCTGCACATGGTGTGGTGTGTGCACACGCAGGGGAACAGCCCAAGGCTGGGGTGCTGGTCATTTGCCTCCAGGTTCTGCCCCCTATGTGCCCCCATCCCAGAGCCTTCCACTCCATTCCATAAAACACAGACTTTGTAAATAGTTTTCACACTGGGAAGAGGGATTTTTATTGTTGGTGGGTGGGGAAGGTGGTTGAAGGCCTTTATTTGTTGGGGAGGGAGGCTGGATGGGACTCTGTGTATTGAGGGGGGAGTGGGGAGGGATGAGGGGTGTGTGCTATAAGGAGATTAAAGATTTCTTCTTTGGACGTGTCTGGGATGAGAGTGGTGCTGGGCATGTACAGGAGAAGTGGGTCTGGGGGCGGCAGGGCAGGTGGGCTAGAGTGGGGAGTTATGAAGAAGGTGGTTCATGAGATCCTCCTGGAGCTGGTGCCCTGACTTCTGCTGGCAGGTGCCCAGCTCTCCTGGAGCCTAGGCAGTGGGAGACCCACTGCTCCTACCACAGCTGGTGCTCCTGCTGCCAGGCTGCCTCCGCGTGCTGTGCCTCTTCCATCTGTCCCAGCCTCACAGAACAGTTCGCTCTGGGCCTCACAGATATTATGCAACACAGAGACCGGGGGGCATTCTCCTCAGCAACCTCAAAGTGGATGGTGAGGGAGTGCAAGAGGCTCTTGAGGCAGCTGAAGATGCACTCAATCAGAGTGTGGGTCTGGACTAGGCAGCAGTTGAAGTGGGCCTGGCAGAGGTCCAGATGACCTCATCAGACTGGGCAGGATCAGGTAGGCAGAGTTCTTGATGAGCAGGGAAAAGACAGCCACAGTGCCCAGCTGTAGGTCCGGCAGCTCCCAGTGCGAATCACCTGCTCTCCACAAGTCCTGCCAGGCTAGAGTTCCTAATGATGTGGGCATTGTGCATGTTGCCTACCCAGCTGGTGCTCATATGTGTGAATGTGCCCAGTGGTCCATGATGGCCTGCAGGACCACAGAGTGGAATCTCCTGTGTCTATAATAGGGGCAGTCTCCATGGGGCAGGCAGGTGACTGGTATGTGGTTCCCATCCAGGACCTCAATATACTAGGGCAACCCCAGTGCACAGAACCCTGCCACCACTACCTGGGGGCCATGGACATGGAGGATGGTGTCTGCCAACATGTCCTGAAGGGCACTGCACACCTCCAGAATGGTCCCACACCTAACAGGTAGCCAACATACTGGAGGCTGGTAGGCGTGGTCAGCTTGAGCAGCATGAAGGCTAGGTGGGTGACAGTGGTGGGAGCCAGGTGCATGTCTGTGATAGGCAGAACCAGAAGGGTTAATGAGCAGGTTATAACAAAAGAAAATGCTTTTTGAAGATATCTGAAATAGAATTTATGGAACTGTTTTTTGTCTGTCTGGAGTATAACCCACAAGAATTATATATATATCTTTTATATTAATCTTGAAACACCATGACTTTTAAAAAGCAGAACTAAAGGATATAACTGCAGACTTAGCTAATTGTATAACCTTTTTTCTGCTTAGACAGTAAAATGAACTTAGGTGGGAACATGTTAATCTCAGACCCCAAAGTAATGTGGTATGATTTGCTTATTGGGTAAACCCAAGCTTGGGCAGTATCTGATTGTAATGATTCCTAACACCTTTTAACCCAATAGGATAATAGCTATAGAGTAACATTATGAATGGCTATATAACCAAAAAATTAGCATAAACAGGATATAAAAAAAACACACACGCTAAGTAACCCTCAGGAAGGACGGAACAGAAGGGTCATTGCTGTTCCATTCCCCTGGATCTCTCTTATTCCCTGTGTGAATGAAGACCAGATCCTGACTGAGTGTCCTCCTCCGGTTCTCCTTCTGACAGAGTACATCGGGGATGCCTGACTTCACTGAATCAACTTGACATGTTTCTGACTGAGGGATTATCGATAAGTTGCTAACCAAGTGGGAACTCTTGGTTGATTTCTCTCTGTTTTTATTATCACTGTCAATTTTAACTTGTATTGTTATGTTGTCTGTTTATTAGCTTAACCTTTTTACTAACTATCATATGTGTAAACTATATCTTTTGTTGTTATAAGTAAAATTTATTCTTTTTCATAAGTGAAACTTGTCGTTGCTTTCCTTCCCAACATCTCCTCGATCCTGAACCAAAAAGCCCAGTGGCTAATAAAGTTGCAGTGCTCAGTCAGTCTGCAACTAAATTGATATACTCATAGTGCCCAGCTGGCCTGTGACAATGTCAGTATCCCTGCACTCGAGGTGGAGCCAGAGCTGCTGGAGCAGGTCCCTAAATGCAGCCTGGGTCAGCTGGAAGGCATCCACACACTGCTCATCATCCCTGTTCTGCTGAATGAGGTGTTCCCACCAGTGGTGGCTGATGCAGCAGGCCCAGAGGTGGAGGTGGGGCTGAAGGCCCAGGAGGGCAACAGCAGCACCAGCAGTGGCCTTTGGAGCTGCTCATTGGCATCCTTGACTGTGACAGTGGTGGCCCTTGGATTCTGCACTGCAGGTGGGCAGAGGGTTGCTGGTTGTGGGGAACCAGGCAGGGTGAGACATCCGTGGGCCAGCTATCAGTCAATGCATTGTGCCAGCAGGGTGATCACTGCAGCCAGCAGGTTCCTGGGACATTGCTTGTTGCTGCCAGGGTCAGGGACTAGGGCAGCCATAGTGCAGGGAGGCCAGAGCCTGGAGTTCCCTGTGGTGGCCACAGGGTTGCATTGCAAAGCTGCAGGGACCTGGCAGCAAATTTTCTGCCTAGTCTCTGCATGTGCAGACAGCTACCCAAAATCACTTACTGCACAGTAAATCTAGGCTGGAGTAACTGCACATGTAGATGCACCCACTGTGTAGTATTTATCCCATAGAATATTAATTATTAGAGCTAGAATCAGGAACATGATTTAGGATCTCTAATTTCCAGTCTCCCATGGATTTGCTCACAGCGATTTAACATCTTTGTGTCTCAGGATATCCAGCCTTAAAATTAGTATTTATAGATTCACAGAAAATAAGGCTAGAAAGGGACCTCAGGAGGTCATCAAGTCCAACCACCTGCTCAAAGATGGACCATCCCCAGTTATATCATTCCAGCCAGGGTTTTGTCAAGTGAGGCCTTAAAACCTCAAAGGATGGAGATTCCATAACCTCTCTAGGTAACCTGTTCCAGTGCTTCACCACCCTTCTTCAGAGATTTTTTTTTTCCCCAATATCTAACTTAAACCTCCCTTGCTGCAACTTGAGACCATTGCTTCTTATTCTGTCATCTGTTACCACTGAGAACAGTCGAGCTCCATTCTTTGAAACAAGTCTTCAGGTGTTTCAAGGCTGTTATTAAACCCCCTCTCAATCTTTTCTTCTCTAGGTTCAATAAACCCAGTTCCCTCAGCTTTTCCTTACAAATCATGTGCCCCAACCCTCTGACCATTTTCATTGCCCTCTGCTAGACTGTCTCCAACTTTTCCACAAGTTTGCCATAGTGGGGGGCCCAAAACTGGACACAGTACTCCAGATGTGGTCTCACCAGTGCTGAATAGAGGAAAAAAATGAGTTCCCTCAATCTGATGACAATTCTCCTACTAATGCAGCCCAGTATGTCCTTATACTTTTTGGCAACAAGGGCACGCTGTTGACTCATATCCAGCATAGTATCCACTGTAACCCCCAGGTCCTTTTCTGCAGAGCTGCTGCTTAACCAGTTAGTCCCAAACCTGTAGCATGGCATGGGATTCTGCTATCCTATGTGCAGGACTTTGTATTTGCCTTTGTTGAAACTCAGGAGATGTCTTTTGGACCAAGCCTCCAATTTTTCTAGGTCACTCTGAATCCTAGCCCTACCCTCCAGGATATCTACTGCTCCTTCCAGGCTGGTATCATATGCAAACTTGCTAAGGGTGCACTCCATTCCATTTTTCAGATCATTAATGAAGATATTGAACAAAACTGACCCCAGGACCAACCCCTGGGACACTCCACTTGATATCAGCTGCCAATGAAACATTGAGCCATTGATCACTACCCACCAAGTCTGAAAATCCAGCCAGATTGCTATCTACCTTACAGTCCATTCATCCAACCCATACTTCCTTACCTTACTTGAAAGAATGGTGTGAGAGACCATATCAAAAGCTTTACTAAATTCAAGCTATATCACATCCACTGATTTACCCGTATCCACAGAGACAATTGTTTCATCATAGAAAGCAATCAGGTTGGTTAGTCATGACTTCCCTTGGTGAATCCATCCATCACTTTCTTCTCCAAGTGCTTAAAAATGGGTTCCTTGAGGACCTGCTCCATGATCTTTTTGGGAAGTAAGGTGAGGCTGATTGGTCTGTAGTTCCCTGGATCCTTTTTCCCTTTGTTAAGCATTTCCAGGCAAGCATGGTATTTAATATTTCAGGCAAGCATGATACTTTTGACTTCCAGCCTAACCCTTTTCAGTGTCAGTACTAAGAAATAAGAAGTTTTAATTCTACCTTTTGAAACTCTTGATTCAGATATTAGTTGTGGATAAACATCCATTTGTTCAATAGAACTAATTTAACAGAGGCAGGGTCATAAGTATGAGAACCTATGTTTAAAATAGAATAGATCATTTCACTAAATTTCAGGAACCAGGCCAATTGTAGTTGCAGAACTTACAACATAATAGGAGGTATTTGCAAAGTTAATGGATAATTAACTACAATTAAAGCATATAATTATACTTTCAGTCATGCATTTTTTATACAGCCAACCTATAACTTTAGGGGAAAAAAAAGAATTAGCCAAATCTCTCAGATATCTCAGGAAAAGACTAATAACAAAAGTTGTGGTCAAAGATTCACATGAGCTAAGTGACCCATTGAGCTAATGTTATTGAAACACCAGTCCCTATAGCCAACAGCACGCAAGACATGATACAGCTATTGTAATGTCCAGATGCCTTTAATTCCACTGGATTCTTCTCTCTCATTTATAAACAGGTCAACTTGAGAAGGCCTTTCATATAAACCCAGAATGAAACTTAAATTCACACCTCAGCAGTTACAGTAGGATTCCTTAACCACGGTACATCACTGTGTCCTGGACAGGAATTGGATTAGAAAAGACTAACTTTATGCTATTCTCCAGTACCACAGCTCTGATCTCCAAAGTGGGAATTTATACTTTGAGTAATTTAAGTTTGCACCACAGCATAAACTACAGTACTACTGACTTAACTAAATCAAACTCATTCTACATTTCAGTGTGTCTAAAGAGAGTTACTATCCTATCCAAAAGCAGACTGTCAATTCGTACAGGGTAATTGGGCAAGGGAACCTGCACCTGTATCTGCAATTTATTCTTAAGTTTTGGGATTCTACATGTTGGTCACTTATGAGCTGTAGAATGTCCCAGGTAGCAACAATATCTCCTGCTGCTCTTTTTATACTTAGTATTCTTTAATTCTTAGACATTTCTACTGGGTTCACTTGGGGGAGTTTCAATAGTGAAGCACTATCCAATCCATGTTAGGGTGACAATATTAGATCTTGGGAAGCACTAGATTTGCAGCTGAATAAAAAGGTTAGAACCTGTGGCCTAGGAAAAGCTGCTGACCACAAGGAAGAATGATATATTAAAAGTATATCGCAAGACGCTTAGGCAAGCATTTTTCTAATAATATAGTAGTGTTGTAAGATACATATTTTATTATGTATCATTAGGAGATAAGCATCCATAAGCAAAATCTGATCTATGTTAAGCCAGCCATTTGCTTATGCAAAGTAACCATCTTAACTGTGTCAACCATTTTCAAGTGAGTCTGTGTGAGTCTATGTGGTGTGTATGAAGTGAAGTTTTAGGAATGTGGAAGATGGTACAACTTGGGACAGAAAAACAGACTGGAGTGTGGAAGACAATATGTAATTGGTAACAGAATCCAAGATGAACATATGCAAAAGGTGAATGGTGATTGATGAAGAAGCCTCCAGAAGCTTCCAGATTTTGGCCAAAGTCTGCCCATTGACTGAAGAAGTAAGTTCATGGCCTTGGACATGCGCTCATAGCAAAAAGGAATGTAAATGAATTAAATGCATAGGCAATTCCATGCTAATGAAACAAACAGTAAACAGAGGCAGAGCTTGAAATGGGAGGACAAATGGGTGGAACATAGGAGGAGCGGAGGTGAAGTGAATGTTAATAAACATGAATCAAGGTGTATAAAATGTGAAAAGAACTATTGTTCACTGCAGGTCTCTGGTTTGTTGTTTTTTTGGGACCTGGCCCAAAGCTGTCTCCATTCTGAATAGAGCTGTTGTTTGTTCCCGGCTTGCTCTGGCTAATGAGTAACAGGACCCATGAGCAATTGGATCGTAGTCTCCCTAGTTGTTGCGTGCCACATGGAGTCGGGGTCTAACATGGTCCATTACAGCCCTCGCTACTGTTGCCACCCATGCCCACCAATCAAGCGCCCCTGCTGGTACTCACACTGTTGTGTGGGCAGCCAGCTCATCAGATGGGCTTCCCACCATGCTGTTCTCCCCAGAGACCCTAGACACTTCTTCCACAGCAGTCAGAGCAATGGAGTCAATGGAGGTCAGGTGGGAGCCAAGATACCACGTGTTAACCTGTCATGGACAGGATGTGGTCTGCAGGCCATCAGTTAAACAGGCCTGTATAGGAGTATAACAAAATAGCTCATGAAATAGCTCTTGCTCACATTTAATAGTACTTGCTGTGTTATTTCTCTATTAATAAGGACATTGGTATCATATCTGGCTCTTTTCTTGGAAATGACCCCTTAGAGGACATAGTATGGAACAGTCACTTCACCAATGGAATGTAGCTATTTCTGGGATCAGGGGCAGTAAGTTTCATAGTTATTAAGACGTTATTGGTAAGAAGCTCTAGTCTCAGTGCTGATGCTAAAAACACTATCCCAACCCTCCTGAGATAAATGGCTGACCCTTGCTAATGCTAGGTTTCCAGTCCTTTAACTTTTGAAATAGCTCAATATATTTCTCTTGGACAACTTTTTTGAATTTTTATGACATTGGGCCCATGTAAGGTACATGAAGTACAATTTTGTGAAGGGCCACTTTTCTTGGGCAGACCCTACTTTCCTGGGCTGCAGCCAGGCTGCCTGCAGAGCTGTGAAGCTGCAAAGAACCCAGTGCTTCATTCTGCAACTGTAGGGGCAGCAAACTAAAACTTCTTGAAGGAGTTTTAGTTTACTGCACCCCAAGTCATTTAAGGCACATTATGCCTCCAAATTTCTTACAGCACCTGGAATTAATGCACAATACACCATTGACGCCAACACTGACACCATTGAAGCATTGCAAAAGCATTTATTTCACTTTAAAGTGTAGTGCACATATGCCTCTCATTTTGTCTACACGTGGCCCCCTTTCCCAACAGAATGCTCTGATCACTAGACTTGTCAGGGTCCCATTTATGTTCTCACATTATCTCTTGCATTCCTAGATACACAGTGGGTATGTCTACATGCACATTAGATCTGGGAGTGGTTTATTCATGGGTAAATTACTTGTGAGTAAACACTTCCAGCCAGACACCCACATGTAGGGGGAAGCAGGAACAGATTTGCTGCAAATTGTTCCTGCTTTCTGGGGCCCTGCAGTGGGCCCTGCAGTGGGCCCCTGCTGTCACCTGGGTGAGCTCTAGACTCCCCCCTGGTGGCTAGCCAGGGGCTGGCAGGGAGCTCTAGGTCAGGAGACAGCCATCTCCTGTTCAGGGCTGGGACACTGCTCCCTGCCTCCAGGGGGGGGCTGCCTGCAACCAGGGTGGTGACAATGTCCCCCTGCCCTGGCAGCAGGGAGCCCCTGGCCCCAGCTCCCTTGCTGCAAGCTGCCCCACCAGCAGATCGGGGCAGGTGGCTGGGATGTACCCCATCCCTGCAGCTCTTTTCAAGTCCCGTGCCTCAATCCCTTTCCAACCACCACCCAGACTTACCTGTGGAAGCCACTTTTCAGGCTGCCTGGCAGGCATGTGCATGTGTACATGCACACATTTACATGGTGCCCCCTGCCTGATTGCCTGCCTCCCGCTGCCTGACCACCCTCCTCCTGTTGCCCCAAGCCCCTTGCAGGCTCAAACGTTCCCAGTCTGCAGAGGGAAACCTGCCTTAACCTTCATTTTTCTCCTTTAAAAGGAGAAAATCCAGGCTTTACTATGTTTTTCTGTCATGAATGGAAAACTAGGATCCCTGGATGTAAGGTTTTGAATTCTGTCCTCCTTCTTGCCTTTCCCCCAGCCTGAAGAAGGCCTAAAACCCAGGTCTGCCACATCCTAAGTGCTGTAATCATTATCTTATTATGGAAAAGTGGGTGATAGTGAAACCATCACCAGCAGCATGTTTTCTTGCTCGGTTAAGTGCCTACTCTTAGAAAGGTATTCAGGTTGGTGATGTAATGGTCTAGAGGAAAGATCAATCAGGAATCATAGTAGAGGTGATATCTTTTAGTAGACCAACTCAATTTTTGCAAAAAAAAATAATCTTTAATTACAAGCTCTGGGGGACAAACACCCTTCATCAGGCATCCGAGAAAATATTGTAAGAGTTCTGCTGAATTGAAATGAAAGTTCGTATTTTATTGGAGAGATAAGATGTTGTAAAATCTCCTGTTTGGAAAAATTCATTTTATATGCAGATTAGGTTCAGAGAAAAGTTAGAATAGTCTGTTTACCTCAAAGTTGTTTGTTGGTAAGCAGGATGCATTCATATTTCCTTCTGGTTATGGTGTTCCATATTTCACAGAGAACAGACTATTCCAACGAGGTAAAAAGACTATTCCAACTTTTCTCTGAGACTAATCTGCATATAAAATGAACTTTTTAAAACAAGGATTTGTGCCCCAAAGCTTGCAATTAAAGAATTTTTTTTTTTCAAAAATCTAGTTGGTCTAGTAAAAGATATCACCTCTACCGTGAGTCCTGATTGCCTGTCACTCATAGAAATGTATTTGGTCCTGCGGATCTGGATCTTAGGCAGCCCTGTCCTGGGTGTCTAAACCTCTCAGATGGTCAGGAGTTCAGACATACTCCTGTATTACTTCCTATTAGTTAGCTCAAAATGATTCCCTTCTCACATCTGGACTCTGAATTGTTCTTTGGATGTCCCTATTTTTTCTGTTATATAAATAATGTGCATGCCTAATTTCATTTCTTTGGGTTATCTTTTTGTGGTTAGACTCCTCCTGCTTTGGTATTGTGATTCCTAAACTGGAGACTTCTGAAGTGCCTCTCTGTATCTCACTTTAACTACCTCTTTCCACAGAGAAGTCCTCTCATTTAAAATCTGTTGCTCACACCAAGTGATTAATTTGGAGTTCAGTGGACTGAACTAAGTGTTGCAAGACCTGAAACATATTTCCAGTTCATGGAAGTTCCCAATATCACTCCCATTCCACTGACCTTGGCTCATTATATGATTGAAAGCTGGATACTTAAACTTCTCTGTTCAGCCAGGAATTCTCGGAAATTAATTCAGAGAAGTCCCACGTACGTTACTGTATGGGATGTCATACACAATGGAGGTTTCTGTATTAATAATCTATCAATCAGACAGTACATATGTAAATAATGGGCATTTTTACATGTGTTCCAGGGGTGGTAGGCACTTTAATTAGAATGGCTTCAAGAGCCACTGTAATTAAAGTGCCCAGAGCATTTCATGTATCAGTATCCCCATGCTTCAAAATGGTGATGGGGCACTTTATCTAAAGCTCACTGAACAAAGTTTAGTTAAAGTGTTCTGCCACCATTTTGAACTGTGGGGATACTGTTACATGAGACACAGAAGCTGGCTGGAGCATAGTAATTACCATGCTCCAAGACATCCGTGATGTACAGGCACCCAATGCTGTTTATTGTGCTTTCTACTTTGGGCAAGGATCCCTCTTCAAGAGGGATGTGGCTAACATTGAGAGGGTCCAGAAGAGGACCAACCGCATGATCAAGGGGCAGCAGGGCAGGCCCTACAAAGAGAGGCTAAAGGACCTGAACCTATTAAGTCTCCAGAAGAGAAGGCTGAGAGGGGATCTGGTGGCCATTTACAAACTCACCAGGGGGGACAAATGGGAATTGGGGGAGGCTCTGTTCCCCTGGGCATCACCCACGGTTACTAGGAATAATGGCCACAAATTGTTAGAGAGAAGGTTAGAGAGAATTTCCTCATAAGTCCTTACATCCTTGTTAGTGTGCAGCAGGGATGGGCAAAGTCTGACCCACGGGCTAAATCTGGTTGGCAACAGACTCCATTTCCCAGCCACCTTTGCGCATGGCTGAGGTTGGTCTCCATGGAGACCCCAGCCACAGCTGGGTGTGAAAGCTCAAGGCTGGGGTTGCCATGGAGACCAGCCCCAGCCACACTGGCAGGGTGCATGGCAGAGGAGGGCAGGGGGCTTCTCTGGAACCACTGGGCTCTTGCAATGGGGGAAGCTTGCTCTGGAGTCAACGCAGAGCCACAATCTATGGCCTGCACACTCTAGGCAGGGGCACACAGGCTGGGGATCATGGCTGTGCCCCTGCTCCAGACCAGGCTGTCACCACTTCAAGGAGCTGGGGCAGAGCCATAATCCTCTGCCTGTGCACCCCTGCCTGGAGTCCGCAGTCTACAGATCATGGGTCTTCCCTGGCTCCAGAGCAAGCTCCTCCCATTGTAAGATCCCAGAGGTTTCCATGGAGACCAGCCCCAGCCATGTAGGTAGGGGATGCTGAGAAATGGAGTCCAGCTGCCAGCCAGATTGGCCATTTTGAACATTCCTGGTATACAGGCACCCAATGCTGTTTATTGTGCTTTCACTTTGGGCAAATATTTTAAACTCTATGGTTTATAAACTAGTTTCTTAATGTGCATTTTTTTAAGTGATACCAATGCACAATTAATTCATAGTATCATAGTACTTAGGGTGGAAGGGACCTAAACAGACCATCAGCTCCAACACCCTGCCCCGGGCAGGAACGGGTGCTGGGATCATATCACCCCAGCCAAATATCTGTCCAGCCTCCTCTTGAAGACCCCCAAGGTAAGAGAGAGTACCACCTCACTTGGGAGCCCATTCCAGAGCCTGGCAGCCCTAACTGTAATGTCTCCTGACATTTGTGGCCATTATTCCTAGTAACCCTGGGTGATGCCTAGGGGAACAGAGCCTCCCCTGATTCCCATTGGTCCCCCCTGGTGAGTTTGTAAATGGCCACCAGATCCCCTATCAGCCTTCTCTTCTGGAAGCTGAATAGGTTCAGGCCCTTTAGCCTCTCTTTGTAGGGCCTCCCCTGCTGCCCCTTGACCATGCGAGTGGCCCTCCTCTGGACCCTCTCAATGTTAGCCACATCCTTCTTGAAGCACGGTGCCCAGAACTGGACACCGTACTTCAACTGTGGCCTGACCAATGCTACATAAAGGGGAAGGATATCCTCCCTGGACCTGCTTGTGATGCATCTGTAGATGTATGACAAGGTGTGGTTAGCCTTACTGACCACTTCCTCGTATTGGCGGCTCATATTCATCCTGGAGTTAACAATGACTCCAAGATCCCTTTCTGCCACTGTGTTGACAAGAAGGGTGTTCCCCAGCCTATAGGTGTGTTGCTGGTTCCTTCTTCCTAGATGCAGCACCTTGCACTTGTCTGTGTTGAATTCTATCCTATTCTCATCCACCCAGCCCTATAATTTGTCTAGATCTAGCTGGATTCTGTCCCTCACCTCCAGCATGCCCACCTCACCCCACAACGTCAGTGAATTTGGACAGCGGGCATTCCACACCCACATCCAGATCGCTGATAAAGATGTTGAACAGTACAGGCCCCAGGACCAAGCCCTAGGGGACTCCACTGCCCACATCCCTCCAGGTCAAAAACAACCTATCCACCACCATTCTCTAGGTGCAACCATCTAGCCAATTTGCCACCCGTCTGACCAATTTGCCACCCATTTACTTTTGTCATTAATTGATATGTCCATAGTTCTGCTTACATAGTTCATAAATCTGTATGGGGCCAGATTTTCACTTGATCTCCCAGGTGTACCTTCCTGCCAGTCAGAAAAGAATACTATACAGTGCATAATAGACAGGGGAGATAAACTAACTCTGTCATGTACTGGCTGGCATGTGTCACCACTGAGATTTTCTAAAGTCCAGTATGTTGAGGCATTGAACATCCTTGACTCTATTGACCTCAGAACCCATTCTGAGAGGTTCTAAATGCCTCCTGGATGACAGTGACCCAGAGAATTCAATGGGAGACTAGACTACAGCACTCAAAACCACCCAAGATGACAAGATAATTTATTAGTAGAATGAGGTTATTAGCCATGTTTATCTGAAGTTAGCCAAAAAGCAAAGTAGATAAGCACCATATAGATTTCACTAAATAAGATGTAGAGTACAAGCATTTGTTAACTTGAGTTCACTTCATCAGATGCTGTGAAAGGAAAGTACAGAACAGTGTATAAAGTGGAATGAATGATTTGAATACAAAATGTTGGTAAAAGAGAAGGGAGAGGAAAGTGTGGCATGGGCGGTGGGGAGGTGGGGAGAAAGACAGTACTGAGATAAGCAAAGAACCCATAGTAACAAAGGGATCACCAAAGCTAATTTTGGTAATGAGATAAAAAAAAACCCAACATATTTGACAATCTGGTCTGTAGATGATTTCTTCTTTCTCAATTTCTTGTTCAAATTGTTTTTTTTTTTAATTTCACTGCCTGAGAACAGTAATCCAGAGGTCAGCATGAAGTGTCCTGGAGGTTAACATGTTCTAACACAGGTCTTTGTGAATTTCTGCAACTGATGTTGTATCAGTGTTCATTCATTCTCGCACGTAGATTGCCCTGACTACCCAATGATAGGCATTATAAACAGTCAATTTTGGTAAAACTGAAGGTGAATGACATTTAGTAGAATGTCATGAGAATACCCCGAGAGAAGCTAGATGGAGTAATGATTTGTTTTTATCCTTTCATTACTCAAGTGTTTTTGATGAGAATGCCATCTATATTGTTGCCGCTGGCAGAAATTTTTTGCATTCTCAATTGTTTGTATTTATTGTATAATTGTTTGTGCACACAGTTAATTGTGGCCATTTGCATGTGCAATTGCCCTATTTGCAGATGTAATAATTGTGATTAGTTATTCAAACTAAGCACATTCTTGCTACTCTATTTACATGTAAAGTTTGTATAGACCTAAGACACCTTAATGTAACACCTTCCTTACAGGATGATACCTAATTCTTGTAATTAAAAGGTACTCTAATTATTTATCATCGTTTCATAGTTATGTATTTATATAGGGCAGAAGAAGATTTTTGCTCCTCTTATTTCACTTTCATCAAGTGATTTCCTGCTCAGTATACAAAGAAAACCTTCATTCTGTCCTTATCATTTGACCAAATCCTCTCTCAGTGTTAATCAATATGGAAAGCAAATCAGACTAAGCTAAATGCAAAGGGAAAACCATAAAAGAAGCTTATAAATGATGCCATATTCAGACTAACAAATAGAAATCTTTTCCTGCCTAGTAGAGGGCTCAGTGGAACACCTAATAGTACAGGAAATTCTGAGACAATACTCACTGCGGCATATAGCATGGAAGGTCATTCTGGCTATTTGTGAAAGTGCAACCATTTGTCACTGACCTGGCATTCTAGCATGTCATACCATTTTCCAATTGACTTTAGCTTTTAAACTGTATAATGGAATCTTTCCTTGGACTCACATATTGCATCTGCATGATGGAAATAAATGTGCTACTCAGTATTTTTCCCTATGTTGTCAGCAATTGGTAGTTTGCAATTCTGAAATCCTTTTGCGTTCTTCTTCATCTCCTTCTTTTAAAGGGGTTACTTTTTTCCAGTTCAGATCCAATACAATTACCTTATTCTTTTAGTTCATGTAATTCTGTATATCTTGATGAAAAACAGGAAAAATAGAAATCTGCATACATGAAAAATGACTAGCAAAAATGTGATAGACTGAACTGGACATAGAAATCTTTTGTCAGAAGCAGACTTGGCCTATAGGATTTTACCTTTTTTTTTTCCTGAATCTTTCTGGAAGGTGATGAAGATCTTTAATTCCTGGTAGGAGTTCATTCAGGAGTAAATCTAGGATGCTGATAAGGAACAGTGTGGCAGCAACTGGGAGCTCACTGGACACCGTGTATGTGGAGCTATCAGTGATGGAGGGGTAGTAACTACCACCACACACACCCTGATTCTTTCCTTGGGATCATTCTACAGTCTTGAACAAGCCCAAAAGAAAATATTGTTTCCCACAGAAATTAACCTTCTCCTTGTTGTGGATTTTACTAGGATAGCATAATTTTTTACCAGTTCTCATCCCAGACCTTTAGGATGTCTTCATAACTATCCTAAGAACAGGTGTGGAAGATCCTGAGGGTAATCTCTTGATTTAAATTTCTATAAGAAGCCAGTATGGAAAGCAGAGGACAATTTTGCTGTATTCGTGGCACCCTGCTGCTCCTGAAACAACCTGCAGGTGAGTGGTTTGGGGCTGGTCTGTGCGCCAGATCCTACCGGCAGGGTCAGTCTGCAGGCCAGATCCAGTGTGGAGTCAGCACATGGGGTTAATCTGTGGGTGTAACCCCATGCTCTGATCCTGCCCTGCATGCCAGATCTGGTCACAGGTGTGACCCAGCATACTGTCCTCAGCTGTGGCATGAGCCTGAATGCCAGATCTCACCTTATGTACTGGCCCAGGCTCACACATTATTTCTAGCCCTATGAATCAGACCTGGCTGTGTCTTGGCCCTATGTACCAGAACCAGTTGTGGAGCAACCTGTCCTCCAGCTCATAGGGCTGCCCATGGGTTTGGAAATTCGGTGATGGGGAAGCAGTAGTAGTATTAATTGCCACAACTCTGGAACCTGTAGCAATTAATACTGTCACCCCTCCCCCCCCCCCATGCCAAATTTCTGGACATATGGGGAGCCCCACAGGCTGGATGGCACAGACCACAGCACCACTGATTCTTACAGCATTCTGTTCTATTTGGAGTATAAATGTTGAAGGCATTATGCCCAGGTATATTCCTGCCATAGTCCAAACAGGAAATTGTGAGGGCACGAATAACTGAAATAAGCTCATTGTCCTATATGATGATGAGACAGAGTTGTGGGGAACCCAGTAGGAATCTCTCAAAAATTTATTGAAACTGGGTGTTGTATTGTGCAATAGCTTATTTTACACAATGTTTCTCCATTGGAATTCAGTAAATTAACCAGTTTTCTATCAGATTCCTTGGTTCTGTGCAATTTCTGAGTAAAAATAACAAAAAAAAGTCCTCGTGAAAGAATGGAATAGTTAAAAATCCCTATCAAAGCTGCAATTCTGAAACTTGAAAAAGTCTTAAACCATCTAAAAGCAATGGATGCCAGTCGGTCAGCCTGTCATCTTATTTCTGACAATAGCTGATTCTCAAGTCATTGATCTTTTTAATAGTCTTCAGATAAATCAGTCAGAGAAGTATAAGTATGAAACTGAACATAGACATTTGAGGAGTACTGAATTCTATGCAAAAAGAAACATGAAAAAAAATGTTTTTCATCAGAGGGTACAAAATGAGGGTGAGAAAATAGAAAAAAAGTAACTAATCTAAGGCTGAAGAGACAATCTTTTAATTTCAGAGGATGAGTTCCTGATAAGAGACCGTATCATGTTTGGGATCTGGAACATAGCACTAAGAAACATCTGGAGAGCTCTACATTTAGTCCTTGAAAAATAAATAACATTTATCCAAGAAAAGGAAGTCATCCAACACACACTATAGCTTATGGAAGTGGACCAGTTTCATCCTAACACTGGACATGTTTGAGAATTAAAAATACAAGTAACCTGATGCTCAAAGTTGTAGTCTACAAAGAATGCCATGTAAAGCTGCACACAATGTGGCAAACAAAACAAGCCTATACACATCAGTTTGAAAAGCACATAAGAACTGCAATGTATTAAAAGTAGGGTTGGGGTGATGTAGCCATGATGGTCCAAAAAACTGAGAGAGGCAAGGATTTTTGTGGGTATAACAGGGGTGGCTCCCCCTCACTGGGCCGACTTCCCTGTGGCCCACCCACCTGTTTCTGGGCTAACCGCCCACCTTCTTACCCATCATACCCTGATGATAATTAATTAATTGATGTTAATTAAGCAGGAGGCTTCCCATTTCTTGCCCCCATGCCAGGGGGCACAATCTGCGGCTCCGTACCTCCCCTACACTGCAGCCCATGCCTCACAGATGGCATCTTCTGTTGTCAACTTCACTGGCCCCACTCTGAGACCCAAAATCCTACTATTTGAACCCCACCTGGATCCCTCCATTCAGGCAGCCTACACCTTCATTCTAGGCTGCATAGCTCCCTGAGCTGCTTCCCCCTTATGGGTGTGGTCCCCCTGGGACCTTTGGCTACACTGGCCCCACCTCCAGGCCAGTCAGAGCCCCAGGCCCTTAGCTCTTGGCGTTCCTCATGGTGGGCCCCTGGCCCTTTGACCCTTCCAGTCCTGGCCCCAGCATTGATCAGTCAGGGGATGTCAAGACAGGTTTCTGAGTCTATGGCCCCCCTCTCTCGCTGGGGTCCACCTTCCAGACCCTACAAGGGGGTAACCCACCGGGTTGTGGGAGCTGGGGTTAAGGCGTAGCGATCCATCTTTCACCAGGGTGATAAACGGCCTGGCATTTCCTGGGGGTTCCCGCACCACTGAGAGCCCCACCAGGCCACCCACTCCCGGCAGGTGCAGTTTTAGGTCATGCCCAGGACCAGGAGCCTCCTGACCACCCCCTACAGCTCCTCCCTTACCTCCAAGATCTTCCATGAAGCCTTATAGCCAGGTGATGTTGCTGCACCTCCAGCCAGCAGCAGAGTGCCCTGCTTATATAAGCAGACCTGAATCTAAAGTGGCTGCCTTAATCAGGCATCTGCTGGCTGCTTGGCTTCAGTCCTTAAAGTGGAAGGGACCAACAGTGCCCTGCCACAGTGGGCGATACATTTTAG
>NW_005841881.1:1324393-1340406 GCF_000455745.1 Alligator sinensis | reverse complement strand
GGAAAGAGAAACATTTTCATGTTTGAAGCACCCATTCTCTGGTAAAAATACTTTTCAAATGTTTTCAAGTTCAGAATTGTGAACAGAATTCAAAGAAATTCCTCAACAATTTATGCATGACATTACAGTACAGTATTATCAAGCAGAGAGAAAATATGATGTTGGAAGTATATTCATAAGCTAATGTAGTGCTTCAAAAAGTCACTGGCAGTAGAAATCAAGCTGGTGAAAAGATCAAGTCTGATAGTGGCTATCTTAGTTCTACTAAACAAGTATGTGAATTAAATTCATTGGACATAAAAATGTAAGAGATTGACAACAATTTGTAATAATACTGAGGAGAGGGGAGATACCAATTTATTAGAAATAAAATATTGTCAAGGCCTTTCTCTCATCATGAGAGAACACAAGCAGAGGACTAAAAGAATTAAGGAAGAGTTTCAGACACGCTTGCCAAATGATAATAAAGCTTTTGACAGTTGAGACTGTTGTCCATGACCTGGGGAAAGTTCCCTTTACTCTGAGGCAAAGGTTGAAAAAACATCTGGATAGACTTATTGTTCTAGATCTAGAATGACCAGTGTGGGTACACTAATTGGTCACTGTAGAAAATAAAAGGGAAAATTGTATTTGTTTGCTCACCCAAAGAGCTAAAGAAAATAAAGATGTAAAGAAAAAAAAAAAGGAAGGAGAGAGAAAAATGTATAAGGAGGATTTCTTCCAAGGGGAGTTGTAGGGGAAAATCACCAGTGACCCTATGTATAGCTGCTATCCCAAGTGCCCAGGTTCCCTGCGGCAGTGACCTTGTGGAGTATAGCATCCAGAAGGAATCCAAGATCTACTGTAGTCAATGGGAGTTGACTTGAGTTTTTGTGTTGGTTTTGTGTTAGGGGGTGATGTGATCCTGTGGTGGCTGGGACCACAGAAAGATGCAGAACTTGTGGTCTGTGTTAACTAATAAAATGTCAAGTGATAAAAACTTGTGGTGCTCAATATGAGAGCACGATGGTTCAATTTCTGGTCTCTATTTGTGTGTATTTGATCTATATAGTACTTACATCTGATGTGCATACATTCATTATATAAGGCATAACTGCTATAGGAATGGGCTCTGTATTAAGAGAGGGGTATGACTTCAAGGGAGGAATAAGCAGCAGGAACATATAAACTGCAAAGCAAACAACTGCTAAGAATCTGCTTTTTGAAAATATTCTGTCATAAAAAAGAAGGTAAATAAAAACAGAAAAATGTTGGTTATTTTAGCAGAACTGCTTATTATAATTAAGCTACAAAGATTTTTGTTAGACTTTTAGCAAATTTGACTCGTCTGTCACAGAGAAAACAAACAGAAGCAAAACCAAATTATTTTCTTACACAGTGGTATGTACAGGGATGCAATGCTCTGAAGACCCCCAAGCTCAGTGGTTTTAGGATGAACATTCTTCATCACTGAATCAGTGATTACCTCATTCTCTTGTATGTAACATGCCCCATAATAAGACATGCACCTTGTTTTTTGGGTAGGCAGAATACAGAATGAAGGAAAACAATTTTTTTGAGAGAGAGGCTGTACTGGAAGAGAACAGAGCATAATTTTCAACTTGCTCATTCTCCATTTCCTGCTCAGCCAGAACCTCAAAATGTTGATTCTGCTAAAGACTTATCTCCATGCAGGGAGATCCTATGCATTTAAAAAGAACTAAAAACAGTCAGTAGGGCTGCAAAAAAGGAGACAAGAGATCAGTAAATTGCCAGGAAAGGGTTAGCTTGATTAGTGGACGATCACAACCTTTAAAGCTAAAAGGCTGTCATTAGCAACTGTGGAGTGAAGAGAAATGATTCATTAAATCAACCTACTACCTGCCTGATCAGAAATATTACTGCTGCTGCCAATCAGTTGCCTTTAAACTTTTGGTGGAACAGGAAAGTGGGGTACTTCTATTCGGGATAGAAAAATAAGCTTCCCTGCTTGTACCCCTGTTTTGGAAAGCAATGTTTTGGGGGAAAGGTGCATGCAATATGTGAATAAATATGGTAATAAGCTTTATTTATGGATTTCACTGTGCTGCTTCTCTTCAGATCTTACATTGGCCTAGAAAACAGATGGGACACTGCGTGGTTTATCCCTCACTGGAGAAAGACAGTGATTCACAGTTAAGATCGTTCAGTTCTACTTTGAACTCTGCCATTGTCTTTCTGTGTAAATGTGGTCAGATTACGTCATCCTTCTATGCCTCACTTTTCCTCTCTGTAAAATGAGAATAAGAATTTACACTTTAAAAGTACTTGTTGCGGTGCTTTCTGATGCAGCCCTCTTGGAAAGAGCTGTGAAGTTCGTTTTAATTATGTCATGATTATACTTATCATCATTTTTTATTATTCAAAATACTTGGGAGGCACTCAGGCACTGTGATGATGTGGACTTATAGGAGCTTGGTGGGGTGTAGCATGCAGAATAATCTGCAATTTTAGTTCTGGACATCTCAAAACCTGAAGATACAGACAAATTTGCTTTCCAGTTTTTCTCTGCTGTCACAACTAACTTCTTTCAATTGAAAGCAGATATTCTCACATACTACGTGGTCTATGAGCTTCTACTTTAAGAAAAATACCATATGAGATCAATGGTAACATTGCAAGAATTGGTAATACTGAGTACTAGATTGTGGCAGTCTCTTAATGGGAGCATTAGAATCCCCTTTATTCTGGACCTTTAAAACTCAGTTTGACAAAGTACTTGAAAACATACTTTGCATAGGAGATACCCCATCTCCTATGGATGTACTCAAAGTTCAATCACTGTACCAGCATTTAAACGGTGTGAGAATTTCTATGCTGGATGTTACAACTACAGGATTGATCTCTTCCACCCCACACCTGCTCTGGGATAAGCATCTGGAGATTGGATTTGCAAACATCTGGGACAACCATGCTCTGAAAATAAATCACATTGGAATAGAAAATGATGAGATTACTGTAAATCTCATCTTTTGAGGTCTTGAGTCTCATCTTTCTTACCAACATTGTGCATTGGTATGATTCCACTGGCTTCAGTGGTGCTATTTCTTACAGACATCTATGCAGTGAGATAAAGATATGGTTCATTAACTTAACAGGAACAAAATCATAAGGTACCTATCTTAGCGCTGTGATGAGGGCTTGGTTTTCTCCACCAACCTTTTTGAGACAAAATATTCATATATATGAAGAAACAGAAGTTCCTTTGAAAACAAATTATAGAAAAAACTTGTAAACACAGAGAATGTGAGTAATACTGCAGACTTTCCTAAGGCCAAAAAACAAAACAAAACACATGTTATATGGTAGAGAATGCAGACATAAGATTAATTTCCTCCAAGCCTCCTGTTTCCCCTTGAGAAAAAACAACAATTTGATGATTGATATTGATTCAAAAGCATGTTCCCATTCAAATAACATTTTAAAGTTAGAGCTACAAAGGGATGTGTAATTAATTAGTAAAATAAAAGTGAATTTGGAATAGAAAACCTTTATATAGCTGGGGAGAAACAGAAACTTTTTCCCTCATACAAAACAACCTGTTGTGTTAAGGTTGATTTAATAAATAGACCTAAATAAATAATTCATAGCATATAACTTGACAAGTTTCGTTTCTTTTTTTGTTTTGTGGAATCTAAAAACAAATGCATTTTTTTTGTTATACAAAAGGACTTCTTTTTGTGATATTTACTGTCCAGATTGATTACCAAGTTTGTTTGCAAATACTTTCTACTTAACATCTGAAAATGAGAGTTGTGTTGGTTACTTGCTATTGTGTCACATAAATTATATGATATTGCTTCTATTTCCTGATTTGTTCAATGTCACTGCTAAAATTAGAAGAAGGGTTTCTAGGGGTCACTGTAGCTTTGAATCACTCAGGGAGAAGGTGCAGCTAACCAGGATTAGAGAGTTTTCTAAAATAGGATATCACTTCTTGCTAGGCCCACACAGCTTTCCCTGACACCTTGGAGGTATCAGAACACAATAATGCTTTCAGTTTACAATGAATTGTGCATCACACAAAATACTTGTGTGTGCACATGCAATGGAACTAACAGGAAGTTTTGACTCGGTGTCAACATTCGAATGATCGCATTTTTTTTAATACAGAAAGAAGTGCATTGAGGAATATACATGGACAGCCTGGATATGGAAGACCTAGGGTCAAGTCTTTGCTGTCTCTCATTCAAAGCAGAGATTTTTCCACCCAGGTACTGCAGGGTTTGTGCATAAGTCTCTATAACTCAGGCTGCTAGTCTTATCCCCACTAGTCTCTGTCTGGCTTCAAGGAATCGCTATACTGTGACAAAATTTCATTTCAACAAATATGTTCTGACTGCTGTTAGTTTATAGCCTTTAGTAGGAAGAACCAATATCTGAGATCCCTGTATTTCTTGCTGTGTCAAGCAGTATCCCACCTCAAATTAATAGAATAGTTCTAGTGCAAGCACTCTACGTGAAAGATTTTGGTTTTTGAAAATACTATGATGAACAAACATATGTGTGTTTTAGGTCTGGGCCAATAGCAATCTGTCTTTTTTTTTCCCCTACTGACTTCAGTGGGTATTGGACCAGGCTCCCTGAGACTCTGATGACTAAAACTCAAATGTATGAATGCTTATGGGAAGTAAAGACAGAACAGGTTTGAACAGACTTGAAAAAAAATACTTTGCAGAATTGTTGCTGCACCTATAATTTTCCTAAGGTTTCAATTTGTTTACAGGATTCATTCCCAATCTTACAGCAGTCTTGTGATGTTCTGTGCTAACCTCCCTCCCCTTGTTCTAGTCCAAAAGCAGTCCTACTTCCTCAGCAGGTGGAGTGATACTTCTATTCAGTTTAATGTGACTTTGCCTACTTTGGGATCTTTGAAAATTCTTGGGTAAACTTATGGCATTTTATGTAACATTTAAAAAAAATCAAATGAATGTAAAAATAAAGCATTGCTTTTCAAAATGTAGTGCATCTTTCACCATGATTTTCTACCATACATTTGTTTTGCAGAGATTTCAGAGCAGACACCTAGTCTCAACTTGTTTTGTGACATTTCATGAGGCCCAAGTTGTCATGTACAAGAAGTGATAAAGGTCAGATCTGAAGTGCTTTGGCACTGCTCCATGTAGAAACTTTCATTGCATCTTCCTGCATTTTACCTAACAGAACCAGTGTTACCGCTGTCACTGGTATGACCATTACATTCACTCATATATTTAAAAAGACAATCAGAAAATATAGACTACAGTTCAAATTAATAGACTTACCAGTCTCAAAGACCTACCTACACTGCTTGGACAGAAGAATAGTTAATGTCTAACACAGAGCATGGACCATTTTATTTAAAATCATTCCTCTTGGGAACAATTCAAAAAGTGTAACCTGAACTGAGAAACTCTGAGTGAAATTCTGGAGTGCTGGGGCAGACCATGTGCTGTGAGACATTAATTGTTTGTATTATTAGAGAGAGGAATCTGAAGACAAAACCATAAGCCCTTCAGGAGAGCAATTATACAGGAGACTGCAACCACAACTGTGCATAACAGTTTGTTCGCTAACTATTGTTTTATTGTACAAAGAAGCTCTAAACCAAGCAAATTGGGCCTCAAAGGGTTTTCCCTGGTTGAGGAAAATGTGTGGATACAGATCAATTGCTGTGGCCCTTGTCTCACCATATTCTTAGCAGCTTGCTCAGCGTTTGAAAGAAAGGTCCATGATATCTATTTGTAGAGAATAGACTGGTCCAGTACAGCCATAGCTGGGCTCCAGCTCTGTATTTTTTTAAGTCCTCCCATGAGAACTCACCTGACTTCAAACTCTGAGGCCTGGTCTGTATCCCCAACCCCAGTCCCTATTTCTTTTTATTCTGGTTATGGATAATCATTCTGGCAGTGCAGCAGTTGACAAAATAGGAAGGGTCACTGGTATGCACAATACCAAAATCCCAATAGTGGTCTCAAAGATAAGAGCTGGAGTTTTTATAGACGTAGACCTGTAATTTATCCAATTGCAAATCTGAGGGGTTTTTTGTTTGTTTGGTTGGTTGGTTTTTTTGCTTTTCTCCCTCTCTGTGCTCTATAAACAGATATAGCGTTTTTTTAAAATCAAAGTAAATAGTGATATACATTATACATAAATTATGTCTATATGCAATAAAATTAGTATCTTGAATTCAGAGTTTTATCTAGTTCTATTTCCAGCCAGAAGATTTTCCATAATAAAACTAATATTTTCAGGAATGTCATTTTTTTTCTCCTTTCTTGTTACTGGATAGGAAACTAAGTTCCTAGAAAAAAAGTATATCACAATGTTACAACTGTTTTCCTTCCTTGGATATATAATATGAAAAGAGCCCCTTTTGACACAATTTTCTGAGCAAAACTTCATTTCTATGGACAAAAGTACATGGAAAAATGACTTCTTTAACCCTTATTCTGTTAAGCGTAAAGGATATTTATTATTATTAATTGAGTGGAGGGTATTCACAGTTACAATGTTTCATGTTCTTCATATTCTTCTGAGTTCTTTAAGCTGATCTATGCTGTCTAGGTGCTACAGTTAAGCTGTAGTGAATTTTAACATTGCAAGAGGTAAAACTCTTAATAGAATTAGCTGCATTTGGACAGAATTGGTCCAGAAAAGTTTTTAAATGAGTTGTTCTGTTGGAGTGTTAGAAAGGAAATTTGACTCTAGGCTACATCGGGGAATTGTAAATGAATACAACTGGATTCCATTCCCGGTGACAATGGCAATGATTCTGTTTGCAGCATAATTTAACCTCTGGGTGTCTTAACTTATCTGACTGTGAAACCGCTATAATAAAAACTCACCTAACTCTCTGAGCTGCATCATATTTATTCAATTTTTTTTGCCCCATTGACTGATCAACAATATGTTCAGCCATCCCATGGCAACCTATGAAAGCTAAGGATTCAAAGGGAATTTCACCTGAGGCCCAAATCATACTGTATTAAAATCAATGCAAGATTTGTCATTAACTTCTCTAATAGAGTATCGAGCTCTTACAGCCATCTATGGCAGGCCTTGAGGAAAGAGGAATATTACGTTTCCTCTTCAGCAAAAGATGGAGGCTGAAAGCAGACACTTAATCTTGTATATGGAAAACAAAGATACTATTTTAATCAATTTGTCTACACATTCAGGCCACAGTACCTGAGAAACTGTTTTGCCTTCCTTAGCTCAGAAGTATAGAATGAGTCTATGATCTTTTAAATCACCTTTGGCAACTTCTACATTTCAAATGGGCGTCAATATGAAGCACAAGTTACTTTTATCTGTTTCTAAGTTTTTTTATTGAGTTAGGTGCCAGGAGCACTATGTGATGGATAGATGAAAGATATAAAAATAAATACCTTATTAATGTTTATTTCTGGACTGATTTTTATTTTTTTCTGTGCCTATCTTCTAAACAAATGCCTTTAAGTTAAACAACAAAAAGACTCTTCCTCCTGATTTAAGGACCCTTCCTCCATGATCCAGCTCCTCATTTGAAGTTGGCATTCTCTCCTAACCTGCTGTGGTTTACTGTTGAAGTACTTTCCATGTTCCACAAAAGAAGATGGCTTCATTTTGGTGGTGGGTGAAAATATCCCTATGCAAAATGATTTACATATGAATACATTTTGTCAGACAGTTAGGAATCCTTAAGAATGAAAAGGATTATATAAATATAAGATAAAAGCTGATCACCTTCACCATACACTGTAAAGCTGGCAAGTCAGTCAGCAAAGCAGAAGTCCTTGACTTCAGGAAAGCTGAATTTGACAAGCTCAGGAGGCTTGTTGGCAAGGCCCTAAGGGACCTTGACCCAAAGAGGAAGGGAGTTCAGGAAGAGAGGTTGCTCTTCCAGGGAGCAATCCTGGAAGCTCAAGCAGTGTCCATCCCATCTCGGAGGAAAGGCAGCAAAAGGGCATAGCAGCCCGCCTGGCTCTGCAGGGAAATAGTGGACCTCCTGCATCTAAAAAGAAAGACCTATAAAGGATGGAAGGA
Source organism: Alligator sinensis (assembly GCF_000455745.1). Classification (NCBI taxonomy): domain Eukaryota; kingdom Metazoa; phylum Chordata; order Crocodylia; family Alligatoridae; genus Alligator; species Alligator sinensis. The sequence continues at coordinate 1,332,381 of NW_005841881.1, read as the reverse complement.
TGGATTCACCCCAAAGGAGGAGTACTTTGCATTGGTCCGGACCTGTAGGGAGCAAACCAGGAAAGCCAAGGCTGTGACTGAACTTCAACTGGCTACACGTATCAAGGACAATAAAAAATCCTTTTTCAGATATGTGGGGAGCTGGAGGAAAAGCAAGGGTAACATTGGATCCCTGCTAAACCGTATGGGACAACTGACAACTGATGCCCAGAAAAAAGCCAACCTGCTTTACGGGTACTTTGTGTCTTTTTTTCACCAGCCCCCAGGAGCGGCCCTGCTCAATATGGTATGGGATGACTAGGGCGAGGGAGAATTGTTACACTTCATCAGTGTTGACCACATGAAGGAACACCTTGAGAGGCTGGACACATTCAAGTCAGCTGGCCCAGACACCTTACACCCCAGGGTACTTAAGGACCTGGCAAGCATCATAGCTCTGCCACTGGCATGGATCTTCGAGAACTCATGGTACTCATGCAAAGTGCCCAAAGATTGGGAGAAGGCCAATGTGGTACCTATCTTCAAGAAAGGGAAGAAAGTAGATCCGGGGAACTACAGGTCCATCAGCCTGACCTCTATCCCAGGGAAGATCTTGAAAAAAATTATCAAAGAGACCATTCTTGACAAACTGGCTGAAGGCAACTTCCTGAGGGATGGTCAGTATGTGTTTGCTGTAGGTAGGTCTTGCCTGACCAACCTCATCTTTTTCTATGACCAGGTGACACATCACCTGGACAAGGGAGAAGAGATTGACTTTTCATAGTTTCATAGTTGGTAGGGTCAGAAGGGACCTGAGCAGATCATTAAGTCCGACCCCCTGCCATGGCAGGAAAGAGTACAGGTGTTCATCCAGCCTCCTTTCAAAGACCCCCGGTTAGGAGCCAGCACCATGTCTCTTGGAAGTTGGCTCCAGATCCTAGCCGCCCTGACAGTGAAGTAGCGCCCCCTGATATCTAGCCTGAATCTACCCTCTGCTAGCTTGTGACCATTATTTCTTGTCACTCCTGGTAGTGCTCGGGGGAACAGGGACTCCCCCAATGCCTGCTGGTCCCCCCTGACTAGTTTGTAAATGACCACTAGATCCCCCCTCAACCTTCTCTTGTGGAGGCTGAACAGGTTCAGGTCTCTTAGCCTCTCCTCATAGAGCCTGCCCTGTTGTTCCCTGATCATGTGGGTGGCCCTCCTCTGGACCCTCTCCATGCTGTCCACATCCCTCCTGAAGTGCAGCGCCCAGAACTGGACACAGTACTCCAACTGCGGCCTGACCAGTGCCACGTAGAAGGGGAGGATCACCTCCTTGGACCTGCTTGAGATGCATCTGTGGATGCATGACAAGGTATGATTGGCCTTCCTGACCACATCCCCACACTGTCAGCCCTTGTTCATATTAGCCTCAATAATGACTCCGAGATCCTTCTCTGCCTCTGCACTGACGAGAAGGGAGTTCCCCAGCATGTAGGTATGCTGCTGGTTCTTCCTCCCCAGGTGCAGTACCCTGTACTTGTCAGTGTTGAAACCCATCCTGTTCTCATCCGCCCACCCCTGTAGCCTGTCCAGATCCGATTGCAGCCTATTCCTTCTTTCTAGTGTGCCCACTTCTCCCCACATCTTAGTGTCATCTGCAAATTTGAACAGGGTGTATTTTACCCCTTTGTCCAAGTTGCTGATGAAGATGTTAAACAGTGCAGGCCTGAGGACCGAGCCCTGCAGAACCCCATTGCCCACATCACTCCAGGTCAAATAAGACCCGTCCACCACCAGTCTCTGGGTGCAGCCCTCCAGCCAGTTAGTGACCCATCTGACTGTGTAGGCATCGACACTACAGTCCCCTAGTTTTTTAATGAGAATGGGGTGAACGACCATGTCGAAGGCCTTCCTAAAGTCCAGATGTCATATATCTTGATTTTAAAAAAGGTTTTCATATGGTATCCAATGATCATCTCATAGAAAAACTGGCCAACTGTGGCCTTCGCTACATCACAGTCCACTGGCTGGGGAATTGGCTCTGAGGTCGGACCCAGAGAGTGGTAGTTGACGGAAGTCAATCATTGTGGTGCACTGTGACCAGTGGGGTCCCCCAAGGCTCTGTCTTTGGGCCTATTCTTTTCAACATATTCAGTAATGATATGGACATTGGTATCAGAAATGGATTGGCCAAGTTCACTGATGACACCAAACTTTGGGGTAAAGTGTCCACACCCTAGGACAGGATCGTGATCCAGGCTGACCTTGACAGGCTCAGAAAATGGGTGGATGAAAACCCGATGGCCTTCAACACCAATAAATGCAAGGTACTTTACCTTGGGAAGAAAAACCCACAGCATGCTTAAAGGCTCGGCAGTACTACGCTTGCTAGCACCATGGCTGAATGGGACTTGGGGGTCATGATTGACCACAAGATAATATGAGCCATCAATGTGATGTTGCACCTGGCAAAGCAAGCAAAACTCTGGCTTGCATCCATAGATGCTTCTCTAGCAAATCCCAGGATGTCATCCTCCCATTGTACTCAGCCTCAGTGAGGCTGCAGCTGGAGTACTTTATCCAATTCTGGGCTCCACAATTCAAAACGGATGTGCACAAGTTTGAGAGAGTCAAGAGGAGAGCCACACACATGATCAGAGGGCAGGAAAAAAGGCCTTATGATGAGAGGCTGAGAGCTATGGGACTCTTCAGCCTGGAAAAGTGCAGGCTCAGGGAAGACCTGGTGGCTGCCTATAAGTATATAAGGGATGTACATCAGGATCTGGGGAAACACCTGTTCACCAGCGCATCCCATGGGATGACAAGGTCAAACAGTCACAAACTCCTCCAAGACCATTTCAGGCTGGACATAAGGAAGAACTTCTTTACTGTTTGAGCCCCCAAGGCCTGGAACAGACTGCTGCTGGAGGTGGTGCAAACACCTACTCTGGACTTCTTTAAGAGTCAATTGGACATTTATCTTTCTGGGATCCTGTGACCCCAGCTGACTTCTTGCCCCTGGGGCAGAGGGCTGCATTCGATGATCTTCCAAGGTCCCTTCCAGCCTTAATGTCTATGAAATCTATGAAGATCTTATTTCAATAAAATATACCTCCAACAAGGAAACCTTCTCACTGTGTTAACTTGATATTCTTTTCAGCATGCAGGTTGCTGATGCAACTAATAAGCAGCATAAAGACTGAGGCCCCTGGCATACATCCATTTAATGCCATGATGGCACCTGATCTGCAATCCTAACAATTGTGCCTCCTGCTATGCCACATGTGCATGGAAGAATGAATTATTTTAAGATCAAAGATTATATCTTAATTATGCCAGTACTACTTGCCAGTACAGAGGGAGCCCAGAATCATGATCCTGGGATCCCACTACACCAGCAGCCTGATAGCCAGCTGTTCACAGCTTGGTTTGAACTGGTGTGGTCCAAGTGGCTGGGACTGACCATTGGTTGATTGTATGTTATTTTTTCAGGTCCTGTCATGCCAAGGCCCCTGGATCCAGAAGACATTCCCAGATCCCAGGGTTCCTGTGCACCAGGGATGTCAGAAAACTGTATGTGTAGCCGGGCTTCACGTGCATTTTTTAAAGTGGTGGATGTGGATCTCAGGATCAGAGAACCTCTCCCCAGTCTCAAGGTCTCTGTAGCTGGGATGTGTCAAGTGTCTTGCTCCACAGCTCTCTGGGAACTTCAGTGCAAGGCAGTCAAACTTTGTGCTCCACAGAGCCCAGTGGTGACTTGGGACAAGAACATGTCATGTTCTTAAGCCCCAGCTGGTACTCCAGAGCAAGAAGCACCATGCTGGGTTGTGGGGAGCCCCATAATTCCACCTAATAAGCTCCCCTCCACTTGGTGTCCTGAAAACAGCTGGTATAGCCCATGCAGAGATTCACCATACAGCTGTAAGTCTGCCAACACAGGTGAGCTGTCAACCAAGCCCTGCCATGCAGACAACATCAGGCTGCAAGCAGGGGAGGGGGAAGGAAGGCTACTATGCCACAATTTAAGGCATGGTGAACCCACCACAAAAATATTCTGTTTTTGTGGCTGGTTTCTCTTTTAGTTAGCCCAGTAATTTCCTGAACATGTGGCTGGGTTACTAGTTATAGTGCAATTAGATGGTTAATTGCCTCTTAAGTGTAATGTCTGCCATGGACCTGAGACCAACTTCTGACCTTATATATAGCAACTGAGAAAGTGTTATGTAATATGTCCCTTCTGTTCATGTATTGTCAAAGTAAATGCCTGGGATGGCTCCAGTGTAAATCAGTGGGTCTAGACTTGTATATATTCTCTTTGGGAAGAAAGGGTAGTTTTACTCTAAGGCTCCCCCCAACCCCTTTTTTATTTTTACTTTTGATGATCCTTATTATTTTTCTTTGGAAAAGGCCCACACTTTCTCCACAAGTAAGTAAGAATCATGGCAAATATGGAAAGAGAATTTAGGTATCATGATTCCAGTGACCTTGAAAAAAAAAAGCTTTTGATTTTTATAAGTTGCCCCAAATCTGGTCCTTACTTGTCTAAATAAGAACTGAGATCTAAAAATCCAATCCGTGTCACTCCTGAGAACTTGAAAAAAAAATCAGACTCTCTGGAGTTGTATCTTTCTGTACGCTTCTCATCACCTACTAGATGGTTGCATGTGCTCCATGAATAAAGCTCAAATCTTAGAGAGCTTTAGATTGTGCATATGCATGTGCATGTCTGCATGTATGTGTGTTACATTAAAAAAATCACAAGCAAGCAGCCAAAAGGACAATGAAGAAGTGAATTACTGTTTTCAAACAAGGGCATTTAGAAGATGCCAGGTTATTAGTCTATTACATGGCTTAAATCACTAAATAAAGATCATACAAGTTAAGGTAATATTTTTTTATTATTTGATGGGGGAAGATGAGAGGTGTGTGCAATACTGTTGCTATGAAAAAAAAAACATGAAATACTAGAGCATCTGAGAAGGGTATTTGACGGGTACTCAGACCCCTGACCAAATGAGACTGTAGGAAGGACTGTAGGAAGGACTGTGGGTGCAAGGACAAAAAATATAACAATCAAGTTTGCAGCTGATGCAAAATTGGAGGGAAAGGAAACCAAATCCATGCATACAGAATGAGGGATAACTGGGTAAGTAGGAACACTGCTGAGATGGACATAGGGTTTGGTAGATCACAAATTCAACATGAATCAGTGATACACAGTTTAAAAAAAGGAAAAAGGAAAAAAAAGAAAAAAAATAGAAGACACTTGGCTTGTTTTAACAGAGATATTGTATGCAGGATACAACTTTACTCTTTGCTATCTAAGCCTGGAAAACTGTGTTCTGGGCTCTGCATTTTAAGGAGGATGTAGAGAAACTGGAGATGATCCAAAAGAATGAGAAAAAATGATAAAGCTTTATAAAGAGGAAAGACATATTTTAAGGAGCTTAGCAGGCAACATGTGATATTTACATGAATGAAGACAACCTTGCCTTTAAGATAACCCCCGCAATAATTAGAGTCTATCTATAATAATAACAATAGGCTTATTCTGTTTGTCCAGAGCACTCTGATTGGTAGTCTTGGCAGCCAATCACAATACTTATGGAAACAACCAATCAGAGTGCTTTGGACAGACAGAATAAGTGTATTATTATTATAGCTCCTGAGGAGCGACCAAAACGCTGGCTTGCATCCATAGATGCTTCTCAAGCAAATCCCGGGACGTCATTCTCCCCCTGTACTCGGCCTTAGTGAGGCCGCAGCTGGAGTACTGCGTCCAGTTTTGGGCTTCACAATTCAAAAAGGATGTGGAGAAGCTTGAGAGAGTCCAGAGAAGAGCCATGCGCATGATCAGAGGTCAGGGAAGCAGACCCTACGATGACAGGCTGAGAGCCCTGGGGCTCTTTAGCCTGGAAAAGCGCAGGCTCAGGGGTGATCTGATGGCCACCTATAAGTTTATCAGGGGTGACCACCAGTATCTGGGGGAACGTTTGTTCACCAGAGCGCCCCAAGGGATGATGATACTTATGGAAACAACCAATCAGAGTGCTTTGGACAGACAGAATAAGTGTATTATTATTATAGCTCCTGAGGAATTTCAAACAGATGTGCAGGCAAGTCAAAGGTAGAACGAAGCCCCCCCCCACCTCCACACACACACACACACACACACACACACACACACACACACACACACACTACTTCCTAGTTCTAGGAAGGCTACTTCCTAGTTCTAGCCTGGGACATGGAGAAGAGCCCCAGCCCAGACCTGTAGCATCTGTGAAGTGCTCAGTGTCCCAGGCTGCAGCATAGGCAGGGCCTGCTAGGGACACATCAAGGGTAAGGGGAGGAGGGAGAGGGACAAAGAGGAGGAGAAGAGGCTGCATGGAGGGGAGAGGGGAAGAAGAACCTGTAAGGGAGAGTAGGGAGAGGGACAGGCAGGGTGTAGAGGCAGCAGGGGGAGGCAGGCAGTAGCTGTGGTTATGGCTCCAACCAAGGTAGGAGCTGGAGGCTGAGCCACAGCATCTACCTGCCCCTTACCCCTGCCCTTGTACTTGATTCTATGATGAGGGGCTTTTTTCATCCACATTAAATGAGGGGTAGCCTCCTCTTAGAATCAAGTAAATACAATAATAGCATTTTCAAATATCTGCAAGGATGTCATAAAGAACAGGGTTCTTCCTTGCCACAGGTAGAGACATGAGCAGGCCTCCTTTATTGGAGGCTTTTAAGAAATTTAATAATAAGTATTTGTCTGGAATAGTTTAGAAACAATATATCTTGCACCTTGAGGGTCCTTCTATACATTTACATGCACACACACACACATGTCCAAAGCCGAGAGAGAGAAGAGGGAATCAACAGCAGCATTACAGAGAGGTAGTCACATGTAACATTGGAGTCAAAGCACTTGTTAATTAGATCAAAGTAATTTATGAGACACACAATTACAAACGTCAGGAATTTTTTTATTTTTATTTTTTGAGAGGAGCAGATTAAGCAGAAATGTCTCCAAAAGGCAAGACCACTTCAACAGTTTATGTGAAGGAATAAAACAACCACAAATGCAGAACAATTATATGAGCTCAAGCTAAAGTAAGCCAGGAAGCAGGACAGGAATAAATCAAGTAAGAGTGCAAACATCATGGTCCACTGTATGTACAGTGGAAGGCAAGATGAAAGGCAAAATAAAAAATGTTCTGTTGGATGCCTGGCAGGTCTGAAACACTCCACTTAATGAAGAGGTTTTCAACTTTTTTGAATGAGTGTACCCCTTCTGGGTACACTTCTGGTGGAGTGGGGTGTGGGGGGAGGTAGTGGCTGCTGGATGTGGAGTTGGGGGGGAGGTTGGTGGCAGCCGGACATGAAGCAGGGGGGTGGGTGGAAGTGGCTGGATGTGCAGCAGGGTGGAAAGGGGCTTGCACATGGCAGCAGTGCAGAGTGGTGGATGGCGATGGTGGCTATCACGTGCAAGCTCCCCCTTGCCATGTCCAGCTGGTCAGACAGCGCCTGTGCAGCCCGCAGAGGGGAGCCACTGTCCTGCCCCCCCCCCCACTGGCCCTGCTCCTGGGAGGTGGCAGCGTGGGGTGCTGGGTGATCCCTTAGCCCCTTTTCAAGTACCCCTGGGGGTACACATACTCCCAGCTGACAACCCCTAACTTAATGTATTAATGCTGCAGCTGGCCCCAGGAATACAAAAGTATACTCTAAGGCTGCATCCAGACAAGCATGGACATGTAGTATGTGGTGCTGGATGCCTGTCTTTGGTGCCACCCATCACACATGCAGGTGTTCCCTGTGTTTTTACTTTGCAATGCAAGGGAGAAGGGTTGACCCCAGGAGATTCTGAGGTAAAAAAAAAACCCACACACACTCAAAAAAAGGGGGGGGCAATGCACATGGCAGCCATGTGCTGCCCAAAACTGGAGCCTGGCTGGCCAGAGCCAAGCTCTGGATGCTGAAGCCTCAGGCTTGCAGCTTCCCAAGCCACCCAGGACCTCAGGTAAGGCAGATGGGTTCAG